>NW_020189964.1:277343-282619 GCF_900000015.1 Plasmopara halstedii
GAAGATTAGACGGCTTTACCGCAGATAAAAATACAAAAGTCAGTTTTAAAATTAAACCGAAGAGTTAATTAGCCTAGGGTTAAGGCTATATTACTCTTGGAGTAAGCGGATTGCGATCCGCTAAACTCGTACTTGTTCTGAGTATGGAACGAGAGGTCGGTGACCTTCCTCAAAGCGCAAAGCTATGGCAGCCCCGCTGCATCTTACCTATACCGAAGAGCACAGAAAGGGACCATTTGTTTATATCCCCGAAAAACATCTGCGAGTACCGCGAAGCTGCTCAGCGACTACGAGGTCTGCCTCTTTTCTTCTGATTAGGTGGGATTTTTTTTGACACCTACGAGAGGCTCATAAATGCTTCACACACCCTATCCAGTCATTGCGGCGCGGAAGCAATTTCCCCATAAAAGTCGGTGCTCACCGCTGTCTTATAAGATAGGATAAATTTGGAAGGTCGTTTGAAGTCCATTTACGAAAATAGTGACCATTACATCAAACGGGCGAAGTTTGAGATTAACGACACGCTCATAAAAGCATCACAGTACGCTGCCCGGCCACGACGAGCGTGCAAAAACTTACTGGCACTTATAAGGCCTGATAAGGCGGTGCGAACACCAACGAAATCTGTTTGTTCATCATTTTACATAAAATACTCCTCATTTCCGAGATATTGCACTTCAGTGTCCAGACTCGCGCATGAGATTCTAGCTTGGAAAACATGAGACTGACTTGCTGTAGCTCCGTTTAGCATGACCGCGTCCGTGACCATCTGAAACTTCTTTCATTGAGAGGGAGAGAATATATATACTCTAGCGATCTCATTATAACGTTCATCTGGTCACTATCGGCACCCAGTTGACGTGCTCCTGAACGCCTCCGTCAGCGTTTTATCGAAACCCTAGTCATTCAAACACCAGTTCCCTGATTTCGTCGGAACCACAGTAGACAAAAAGTTGTAAATTTGTTAGTCCCGGGATAGGATTCGAACATTTATATTCCATCTCGTAGAGATAAATTCTTTTCTAACTCGATCGAGGAATCAACAACTGTTGCTAATGATACATGCGATGTCGCGCATCAACAAAGCAATCCGCACAGCATACGGATCAGATGCATCATGCGTTGCAGTGTCAGAAACTGTATACAATTTTCCTAACTCATTTTTACTGCTATTATTTGTCCTTGAGCTCGCGCATTACCGCGATGACGCACATGGCGTTCAGCGTGCGGTGATACCCAAGAAGAGTACCATCTATGTTGTCGTTCTGGACTAACTGAAAATGTTGTCTTATTCAGTGACACATTTGCCGGTGAAGATAGAGCCATGCTGCCCCTCAACGACTTTTCTCGCCGACATTGTTTGCTGAAGGTCATTGTTCGGATCGGATTCCGCGCTTCGCGACAAAATTTCGTCCAACTTTAAAGTTGAACAATGTACACGTTCTCACTAAGTAGGCATTGAAGACGCTGTACACACCTAACGTTTTTTAATGTATACGATTTGGTTGTCCTCGGGTCTTGTTGATAACACCACAAGATGACTCCTATCAGGGCTATCCATCCTCATTAACTTGCCAATTTCAGCTCGGCTGCATTTTTTGCAAGATCGCGTATTTCATTTTGACGAGATTGGGAGTCATGCGCCAGTTACGTGACGATATGACGAAGAATCAGGACGTGTAGGAGCAACATGCAGATGCCGGCGGAGGACAAATCGTACGTGGATTTGTTGCAATAGAACGATCTTGAGGGCGGTTTGCCGATCTACACATGCAACATTTTCAGTTTAGAAGACTAGCTTGCAACCGTTCGCGGACGTAGCTTGAAAAGATTCGAGCTAGACATTCGAACTTTTGGAGAGAATACAAATGCATCTGTTTTCTACCTGGACTTATCAGAACCATATCACGTCCCCGCTTGGAGCGGTCCCCGCTTGGAGCGCATTTCGTTGAAGAAGAAGTGACGTCTGAAACATCCCACTTTAATGACTTTTAATCTGCTCTTCATAAGCGATACATTTCTGTGTCACTGCATCGTCTCAGACCATTTTGTACAACCCCTTGTATCAAAAAGCGCGTTCGTGAATTCAATATTTGTTTCAGTTAGTTTCGGCCACACATCAAGATTTTGGAGAACGCCGCTGCCACCAGAACCAAGAGAACTCACTGCACCCAGTTGCAAGATGGCAGTTCTTCGCCTGTTCTGCCCGATGAGCAAGGATTATGTCATTTTCATGCGAAACGATTTGGACATCAGTTTCACTAGAAGTGCCACCAGTATTTGGTAAAGTGAAAACAAAATGCCTTCAAAAGATCTTCCACATTTGCTTCCCATTTTGGCAAGGTTACCCTGGTCCCGTTGTTATAAACAAATCGGTGTATCTTTTGGAAAGGGGCTATCATGGCCCAGCGCAACGCACTTTTCACTGTAGAACGGGACCCGATCTTGTCATGGGTTCTAGAAGTGACCGATAGCTATACCAACAATTTTAACAGACTAGCAGGGTTGTTTTCAGCAAGAATGTGGAAGTGGTGAGCGTACAACTTGACAAACAAATTGTTTTATGTAACTCGCGAGATCAAGCATCGAACAACATCCCGTGCTAAAACGAAGCGCTGGCTGGTAAGCCGTAGGCGTCGTGCCTTCCTACCCGGTGCGCATATTCAATGCGATAAGTTACGCCACTTCCGCTAGCCTTCAGTACCAGATGTACAGTCTTAAGGAAGCATGCAAATTTTCCCGGCCGCCGCTACTCCAGGTCAGCTAGTTTTGGAAGGGGGGGGTGACATGTGGGGTCAGTAGAGTACTTTAATAGCTATTTAAGACGCTCGTTTTGCTCTTCATTAGAGCGGAAGGCCCACACGCAAAGGCATGTCAGTATCCACCGTGGCTTGATGGGTAGCTTTTGATAGCTTAAATTCTATTATCAACAAATTTTTCTTCAAAAGTCCGTGTTGAGGCGGACAAGATCATCTTCCTGAGCCAGCTTCGAATTACTAGCAACGAGCTGGAAGTCGCCTTGAGCTTAACGGCGGGATGCCGCGAGACCCTGCGCCGTTAGGGGGTGTGCATGGAGCTCGTAACTTATTCTATGTTGAATATAGCTTAGATGATATGTCATTCTCGGAGATTGGCTGTGCTGTTCGTCTCTTTGGCAGAGGTAAAGGTGCCAGATCAAATACCGGGATTTCTCTCTGTCACTTCTCATTGGAGAACCGCTCAGCTGCTTCGTAGTGTCGTTCGTCGGCCTCGGGTGCCTCGCCTTTCTCAGCGACTATTTGATCCAAGTGGGTACGCAAGAAAATAAAACTCGATGCAGATTATGCTCGCACTATCAGGTGCGATATAGAAACAGAACTATCCTTGCAATCTGTGCTCATGAGGCGCTTGGTTTATGTGCAATGTTTTTATCGAGACGCCCCATGCGGTAAAAGCTTTAGGGACACGTGCACACAACATTAATACTTTTCAGACTAAAATTATGGCTAGATCGTACTAAAGTATAATTTTATGATGATTTTACCATAAGTACCGGCGCTAATGAGAGTGAAGCAACATTATAACAGAAGGTCCCTAGACAAGTGGTCTTGTAGCTCCATGCTGTGCAGGGCATATTTTTCTAAAGATATTTCAAAATTAAAAAGTATAAGAAGTCCTTTGCCACTTTAGAGACTTTTGGTTCCGCACATGGGTGGATCAAACGAGTTCAACATCTGTCCTTTAATTAATGCAAGATCTAATAGTAAATATTTTTTCTATGTGCGATGTGCACACATCCCTGATTCATCAAGTCAGTGACACGAACTTCAAGGCATGAGGATTTTATATTTAACTTTATTATCAAGTGAATTCTCATCACAATGCTTCCCATCGACCATCGAACAACACCGTTTTGAACACGAAGAACAAGGCAGATTGCACTTCATATGTTTTGAGTGCCTATACAGATTGCAGAAGAGTATTGCTTGCTTCAATAGATTTAGTTACTTCTTAAACTTATTCATAAAGTAATGGAGTATGGAGGCTAGCACTTACCCACGCTGCATGAAGCTGCTCAAAACTCTTACCTGTATCTGAATAGTTGGTTGAGTGTATGCTATCTTCAGATAGCGAACTCAGAAGTCTCGCATAGCACTTTGTTTCTAGCGACAATTTTGACGTCTAGTCCTTATTCCGCAAGTTGATCACATAAGAAAACGTTCGACGACATCTGGTGCTCTCTCCGTGATGTCTGTCACCTACTTGCATGACACCTGCATCGATTGTATCTACTGCAATTGATTGAGGAAATATTTCTACTTACCTGCATTATAAATGCTGTCTTTTTCTGCTTGCTTTAACTTTACATTAAACTGCTTAAGTAATATATTACAACAACACAACGAGATTTGTTCGTTACCATAGACCGTAAGACCATTATAGCTACAGTAGGCTATCACAAAGTTTTACATCGAATGGTCAAAAAACCTAATTTTGCGGGAGCAGCAATGCATCTCAACTAACAATAAATAATTGAGAGCAATCATAATAAAACTTTGCACCATTTGGCCGCCCTGGTTTTGCAGCGGGGCTGCCGTAGCTTTGCGCTTGAGGAAGCGTCTTTAGGTCACCGACCTTTCGTTCTTTTCGAGAACCAAGTACCAGTGCAGCGGATAGCAATCCGCTGCCTCTAAAAGTACTTAAAAGACTTAACCAAGGCAAACGAACACTTCTGCTCAAAATCAAAACTGATTTTTATTTATATATTTTATCCTAATGCTAAAAGTCTAGATTTTCCTAAATATATCAAATATACATAGTCAAATCTAAATACATGCATAACCACTGGCTGCCTAGCCCCGTACCGTATTTTTGTTTAGGTGTGTGGTCACATTATGCAAATCTCGTGTGACACGCACCCCCCCTGTTATTAGGGTTCGCGTAACCCCGTTACACCCTCCCCCATCAAAATTAAGAACAGTCCCAATCAATTATTGCCTCAACGAGGCTCGCGTGCCCGTTAGACACTGCAACTCCATTTGTTGGAACAAACAACTTCCTTGCTCAATGAGCCCTGTGTCAATGACATAAAAATCTCCAAGTCTCGCCGGTTTTGACGGCGAGCATGAGCAGCCCAACTTCATCTCCCGCACTCGGTGTAACGTCGGACAGTGCGTCCGCAGCACCGAGGGGTGTATATCCTAGGATCGATGAGCACAAACGTCGCACTCCGCCCACACTTTCAGTGCCGAGTGGCCTCGTTGAGGATGTGGTCGACTGTGAGTCTGACACTCCTT
>NW_020189964.1:282629-283144 GCF_900000015.1 Plasmopara halstedii
TCGCATGGGATGTCGAGGAAGACGAGGTGCGCCAGCGGCGCGATATGAGCCCTGCTCGTTTCTTGCGGACTCCATGTTTGTTCCCTGACTTTTCGTCAACTGAGGCACGTGGTGTGATCACCAATGACCTCGACGGGGAACAGAGGCGGCAGCTTGAAGCTCCCCACAGGGCGGCTCTCAAGCGCGCCCATCCACGATCGGTCGTTGGCCCTCGTGTAGAACATGGCTTCCGCCATGCGGATTTAGGGTTTTAGGGTTTAGGGTTTAGGGGTTGCGACCCCGCTTTGGAAGCGAAGGACGCGGGAGCTCGATCGTTACGCGTCCACATCATCGGGCCCCCGACCAGAAAGGATGATGAACTTGCCACACGGAAAGCTCTTCGAGCTCGTTTCTTGGTCCCACAAGGAATTCCGTTGGAAACTTATCGCACTTGTCTGAGTGCTCAACGAGGTGGCTTTCGTGTACCCGCAATGCGGACAATACCTGTAGTGCTCGCCCCTGGCAAAAGCACTACA
>NW_020189964.1:283154-283527 GCF_900000015.1 Plasmopara halstedii
CCCTCGCCACGCTCCTCGACCTTCAAGCACGGATGACGCAGATGGAGGCCTCGCAAGTGAAGAGAGACAAGGACGAGCGTATGCTTGGAGCAATTGAGTCTGGCATGTTCCATTCCGCTCTTGGCAATGGCCGAGGGGGTATTCCGATGAACATCGATGCGCTAAGTCATTCGCCCGTGCAGCAAAGGCATGGCCAAGGCCGCGCATACGTGCAGCGTACGCATGAGGCAGGAAAACAACCTGCACGGTCGGAATGGGGCGCTCAGCGCGACAAGTGCCGCAGCAAACCCAGTTCCGATCACCACAGTTTGCAGTGGCACAGGACTACGCGCGACGAACGGAGCCGGTCGCACAGCAAGCGATGCGTGTACCA
>NW_020189964.1:283537-283661 GCF_900000015.1 Plasmopara halstedii
CGACCGCTAATGAGCATGCAATCACACAAAAAAAAATAGAACAACACATTTGTTAAGCATAAAAATACCAAGGCGCTAGCACTTATACATGCGTCGATACAGTCAGGGGTGTCAGTACAATCAG
>NW_020189964.1:283671-286877 GCF_900000015.1 Plasmopara halstedii
ACCTCTTTCGGTCTTGGCGGCATGTTGAGTCTCTTTGATAGTCTTGGCGTGAGTGCGATGCCAGAAACAGCTCGATCTTAGATGAGCTCTGAGTTTAGCTGTCTCGGTGCCTATTTTCTGCGGATTAAAACTTTTTGCTGCTAAGAAGCAAAAATACTTCAGCTACAGAAATTGGAAACGAAGCTGTTCCGCATGCAACGAATTTTTTCACCTACGACTGCTTGTAAGAGCGGGTCGTGGTACCATTTAGAGCACTGGATATTCTCGCGATCTCTTTGGATGTTATAAGCGTAGCTCAAATGCTTGTTTAACTACGACCACACACAGCCCGATGTAACGTGATGGTAGCTTTGTCCTATGAACGGTAGACAATGTAATATTTAGGCGGTTCAGTTGCGTTAAGAACTATGCCTACACATAATCATGTGACGCGACACCATCTGGATTCGATGTACCGCATTGGTATGACTCTCAGTATCAGCTGCATGATGCCTGTGTTCATGGATAAGGATTCACCAAATTTGCTCTAAAATGTGGCTAGGCTGGTATCACCATGTCAATTAAGGCCCACAGCCCCTAGCTACAATGCTCGAAGCCGATTTGTAGCCTTTTAACGGCCCCAGGGGTTCAATGAATAATATATATATGATGCGGTAGAGTGTGGGGCGGCATGCATTATGCGCAAAACCAATAGATAGGAGAAGCACGTTCCTGCATCACGGTCTATTTGCACAAGTGTTTTGAAGGATCTTCTGTGATTCGTGCCATTCCATATTTGATGCGATGACATGTCGTTCTTCTTTTCCAAACAGGACTCGAGCATCATGATCAATACACAGTCCACATGAGTGTGGCGTAACGCTGGATAGGTAAGGTCAGTTTGATGTGATGGTGAGTGCACTTTTGTGTCTTCACGTTTCGCATATCCCAAATGTCGCGTGTAGTGTGATACATTCGTTATGACGTCTGGAATAAAAAAATATACTTTCTTGACCGACTCCACCAATTTGCTGTACATGTGACTCTAATCTCGCTTTTCGAGATTCAAATTACTTATTTAATATCGCCCGTTGCAAGACGCACGGATACAGTGTCCGTATATGCATCCTAAACCTTTTCCCATACCAACTCATCGATCACATTTTGCGCAAATTTTCAGAGGACGACAGAAGTGTGAGTCCCGGTGTTGACGGTAGCCATGTATGACAACATCAGGCAAAACGCAATGGGGAATACTTGAATGCGACTGGCCAGCGCATTTTCAAACCCATCAGGTGCCTTCAGGCTAAGCGATGACCGCTTAACTTCGGTTTCGATGTTTTTGAAAGCCCTGAATATTCGAGTAAAACGGATAGCATTTTAATTTGGTGTCTTTGCAGTTTTGAACTCATTGCTCACGTTCGTTCGTCATCTATCATGCTGTGTTATCAGGCCATTGAGTCACTCAAATCCTCGCACTAACTTCGTATGTTTGGTGATTGGATTCCTTATGGCTCTGTATTGTTTTGCGCATTGAATCGAATCGACCTAGATGGAATTGTTGCTCTTAAGAATGGGTGTCAGCCACCTCGAATTGCAATATAGCCCAGTTGGTTACCAGTTTCGTCATCGACGACTTCGAATATATCTTCGCTGTTATCGTTCGGCAGAGACGCTGGCCTTTTTAGCCTATCAAGCCCAGCAAAAAGATCTCTGTCGTTGCCATTAGTTAGCAACTGCGAATACAACAATAATAGATTACTTAATTAAGGACGCTCTGCAGTGTATCCATCACACTATGAATTTAATTTATTAATGAAGTACTTCACGCTATCAACTCCGACTTAGGAAAAAATGCACGACGTAAAATTGGACGATACGACATTGAAAACCATGAACGGTGCATGGCGGCAGCCATGTATGTAACGAAAATGATCGACTAGTCTGCGCTTAAAATCTGTACCTTTCGGATGCGGAGGCCTCGGCCTTCTCGCATGAGGCATTCCAATTAAAACGCTATTTTCACTAATTTTTTAAGCACTGAATCTATGTAAGAGATCGGTGTATCAAACAGCCCTCCAAACACAACACACACGCTTGTGCGACGAGGAAGCAAACCTTAACGTTAAAAAAGGACCTTCCCGACTTTGAGGGAAGCAGAACGACTTAACCATTTGAAAAGGCATTTTCAACTGAATATTGAAAAAGCATTTTCAACTGGATGAATACGAGTTCCTAGCTACCGGCAGAACATCTTTAAGGCTAAACCTTTGGATGCTGGTTTATACTAATGTTGACCTCACCTCACTCTTATACAAGATCTTGGGTATACGGAGCATGAACTTCGAAAAGCTTAAATGTATACTTTTGTGAAAGATATCCAGTAGAAGTGACTGGTTCGGGCCCCCCGATTCGAAAGAGAAAGTCACGTCGGTCTCGTCCCCAGTACAAACCTTCAAAGAGGAACCTGCATTGTGTATCACACATAATATTTATGACATCATATACGATGTCACGTATGCATTTGGGAACACCATACTGTAATCTTCTTTTATCAATTCCTACAATACATACAAAAGGTCAGAAGATGCACCTTCATGTAATGGCCTAGGGTAGCCTACTACAAACGAGTGTAAGTACCTTTTTCGAAGGAAGTCGCAACATTAACGCGATACTTAAATTATTTTGTGGCCTGTTCTCTATGTCCCAGGGCAACATTTCATTTTGAACATACCATTTTCCTTTACTGAATCTATCACAGCTTCACGCTTGTGCCAAGTCCAGGGCACATATATTTGTGATCTATAAAGATATTGCGCCGTTGCGCCGTTGCGCCGTTGCCACCTTTTCCACAAAGTTTAGTAGATTAGTTGTCATTCTTTTTTTATTATACCTTAGACACAAATTATAGAATCAGACCGGCTAAACGTGGTGATGGATAAGCTTTGGCGTTGCCCCGGCTATCAACAATTGCATGTCACGATGGTGACGTTTGGCATTGATGACGCGATACGTACACATATGTAACATGTGTTGCTGCGTTGCAGAGAGCTTTAAAGCAAGTAACGGATTTTTACGGATAGTGATCGGTCTTTTATTTATTAGTTTCCTCAAGAAATCGATCACTTTTTTGACAGGAGGTCTACAATTCGTAGAGGGCTACTATATTTCGACGACATCAACGTCATCCAAGGCTTGGTCTACTTCGTCTACATTGAAAGGATCAT
>NW_020189964.1:287215-287683 GCF_900000015.1 Plasmopara halstedii
AATTGTGACCGCGACGTAAGGTTTGTTGTTTACGGATGTCCAAAAGTCGAGTGTGAATGAAAAGAACACCCCCTTTGACTTCTCCTCCGCAATCCGAGCCTTCATCCGCAGATTCGTGCTTTCCATCAGCTCCAAAATGCGCGCCTTGATGGTGTTGCGACTTGGGATACGGTACGCTGGATTGATGCCCTCCATGAGCGCTTCAAAATATGGACAATCCCCAACAGACAAGGCTTGGTAATCTTGAATGATCCACTCAACGAGCAGCTCCAACAGCTTGCCGCTCAGTATAACCGCCTCACCCTTGGGATGAAAGCAAGACAGAACAGTGGACTCCTTGCTTGCCTCGATCGATCCCGAGTGGTGTGCAGCGACGTGGTCTTCGAACTTTTTAGTCGACACAAGTATAGTCTGACTAAATCCCGGTTTTTTGCAGCTTTTGCACACTACTCGAACCTGAATATTGTT
>NW_020189964.1:291508-291625 GCF_900000015.1 Plasmopara halstedii
AAAGAACTGCGGCGGCTTGATGGGTACTACCCGATTGAGGAGTCGGTGTTGCAGCTCCGAATTGTTGAGAAAGAGGTGGTATTGGTAGCGGGAGGTTTAGCCACTCGCTACTAAAGT
>NW_020189964.1:291635-291706 GCF_900000015.1 Plasmopara halstedii
GGACCATGCAGTGTACGAATACTAGTCCTCACTATAGATAGACCAGTTTAGAAAGCTTTTTTCTTTCTTAG
>NW_020189964.1:291716-292276 GCF_900000015.1 Plasmopara halstedii
GTTTTCTCACGACCGAGATGACCACTGAGTCGCGTGTCGTGAGCCTCAGAGAGGATGCGATATTTTAAATTCTCATCATGAGGAACCACAATTCGTGGTTTATCCGTTGTATCAGTGCTATGATATAGCGGCCTGTTATTCAACGAATATCGGTACAATCGTGCACGCAGTCTTGGTGACAATGTCTTGTCCGAGTCTCCAAACTCCTTGCCCCCGAGGGCCTGTGGCAGCGCTACACATTCCCATCACCCGCATTCGCGGTGCGGATCAAATCCGTCACAAACGACGTTACAGTAGTAACATGAGCAAGCTCATAGTCTGGTCTGTGTGACAACGCATCAGCCAAAGCATTCTGCCCACCTGGCTTATGCTTCACCTCGAAGTTATATTCCGCAAAGAAGAATAGTCATCTAGCCATCCTCTGCGAGAGGTAGGGCGACTGAGCCGCAGTGCGTAGTGACACATAATCTGTATAGATCACAAACGGCTTGAAGCCGAGCAGGTGGACCCTGAACTTGACAATTGCATACTTCATCGCAAGTAGCTCCTTGTCATGAACT
>NW_020189964.1:292478-292846 GCF_900000015.1 Plasmopara halstedii
GGCTGTCAAGATTCGATTGCGATCACCCGGCCTCGCATCTCGGCGTCTGCCTGCAGCAGCGCACGGCCCATCACAAAGTCCGAAGCGTCACAGACGACGCTGAAAGGACGATCAGGGTCTGGCAGCACCTGTATTGGTGCATGCAAGAGGCTGTCTTTGACACCGTCAAAAGCCTCCTAATGTTCGGTGTTCCAACACCATTCCGCATCCTTTTTAAAGAGATTGGATAATGGCCGGGCCATTTCTGAGTAATTTACGCTGTACTTGTGCAAGTAGTTGGCGAGACCAAGTCACTAACGCAAGTCCTTTCGGTTCTTTGGAACCGGCCAGTCTACAATGGCCTTGACCTTAGCGGGATCCGCTCGAAG
>NW_020189964.1:292856-293807 GCF_900000015.1 Plasmopara halstedii
ACAGCAATTACCGTGTGTCTTCAATATTTTCATCACTGCTTAATTCTATTTAGCAGTTTCGAGCTCACCGAGGTAGAAGTGGTGCCAGAATCAAAAGTCGGATTCACGATCCGTTCGCAACGCTGAACTGACAAATTTGCATCTGCACACTTTGACTCATCATCGACTTTGACTCTTCGCTTAACGTTCAAAAGTGGTTCAAATTTTGCAACAAATGCTAGGTCAGCCGAGTTATGATTATTTTTTAAAAAATTGACCATGTAAACCAGCTTTATATTCTTTCGCAGGTATTCTGCCAACGTCAGTTTTCACAACCTTATGATAAACAGATACCAGCAAAGTCGAAAAGCATTAAAGCATCAGTCCAAGTGCTTTGATTCGTGGCGATCAAGTAAATACCAAAGTTAAGTGTTGAAGGCTCCAAAGTTCGCATCAATATCAACGGCAGCTGCGCTATCAGCTCATTGACCAGTACATTAAGATATACGATAGTGTGCTGAAGAAAGGTTCAGCTTTAGGCAAAGATGGGATTAATCCCAAGTACTTGTATTGAGTCAAGCTCAAGTTACACCATTTTTACCAAAGATATGTGACACCACACACAGGGGTGCTTCAGTTCGCGTTAAAATTACACAGAGGACGGGCTCAAAGGGCATCACCAAGTGATCGTGGCACCACACACAGGGGTGCTTCAGTTCGCGTTTACATTCCACAGAGGACGGGCATAAAGGGCATTACCAAGACGCGGAACCAATATCTTCTCTGGTCATGTTAAGAAATAAAACATCAAAGGAGCTAACGTAACTGTCGAAATTGATATGCTCTTGCATTTTATGATTTTCAGCAATAAAATCACCATACCTTTGTTTTTGTGAATCTGATATCCCAAATTACTCTAGTCCTGTATGCTGTTTAATGGAAAACTTGATCACTTAATTCTACCATTTGAGA
>NW_020189964.1:293817-295204 GCF_900000015.1 Plasmopara halstedii
AATGGACGAAAAAGGTTTGTGACCATTCTGTTTGAAAGTCGCGGAAGCGTTCTTAAAGCCTTGTGACATCACTAACCATTTCCACAGCATACCACTGGGGGTACTGACTGAGGTTAGTGGTGTATCATTTATGCGCAATCTCTAGCAGAGCATTTCATAGCTTGAAAACATTACTCGGCGTGCGCTGATCACTTCAGGTCCTTGCGAAGCGAGGTGTTGACCGCCCTCAGAGCCAAGTAGAAACATCAGCTATTTAAACCCGTCTTGCATGACCTGGGGCAAATGAAAGGACTGCACCATCCTTATATAGGGCCAGTCGTAATGTCTCAGGTGAAGATTGATTAAAAGTGCAACCAAGCGCAGCGGGGCTGCCGTGTCTCTTTCGCTAAGAGGAAGCTTAATTAAGGTCGGCGACCTTCGTTCTGTACTTAGAACCAGTACGAGTGTAGCGAATCGCTATCCGCTTACTCCAAGAGTAATGGCAACCTTGACCCAAGGCAAATAAATGTGTTCGTTTACGGTGTAAACTGTACCTCTTTCTTTTTTTGCGGCAAAGTCGCCTATATCTAAATCTATAAGTTTTCCCATCTATCAGAAAAACCTAATTCAATGTATGACTACAGGCTGTTCCAGCCACGTACTGACTTCTTGTTAGGGTGTAGCCACACTATTTTGTGATGACACCGTTTTTGTAAACCACACTATTTTATTACACCATCTTGTGCGACCCACACCCTTCATAGAAGGGTAAGTGCATTTGCGCTTAATCTGTTCGCCACTGACGCTAGGTTTAGACGCTTCTAACCAGCGTATTTTCAGAGTTGATGAGATCTTCTAGGCGAGCGACTAGTACTTCCGACCTTTCGCCACCAATTCTCTGATCCCAACGGGACCAAAGATAGACTAAAGTTTGTTAAGCTGTTCTATTTGTGCTGATATAAGGGACCTGAATATTGCATTTTCCATCTTCGCGGATGATTTGTCGTTCCACGACTTGGTCATGAGATTGACTACATGTTTTGTCATCTGTAACGAACTTGTCCTTAACTTTCACAAAGAGATCTTTGACTCTTTGAGCGTTTGCGTTAATAAAGCACAGAGGTTAGGCTCGTGCGCTTTGCAAGGCATGACACCCAAAGCCTCTCACTTTTAGTTTGCTCTAATATTTTTCCAGTACATTCAATAATATTGACGCTAATACTAACGGATTTTTACGAATAGAAGACCTTCTACTATTACAAGCCCCCATCGAATTTTCGACAATGTTCTAGAAATAAAAGACTGCTTCGATCAAAAGACCTCTTCAAATAAAAGGCCGCTGTAACCACCTTAGAATTGGGCCGTTATTTTGAAATCGACCATGCGTCAAGCAATTGAGCTCGGAAAG
>NW_020189964.1:297025-301424 GCF_900000015.1 Plasmopara halstedii
GAATTCGACTGATTCATTTAAGGACGCAAGCTCCAAATCGGAATTCTTGCAATTGAACGACTATGTCAGCCGGATGCATCTGGTGTCGGGCAAAAAAGTGCAAGATATGGACAACGAGATTCGCAATTTACGCGACTGACATGTTTATTTAATTTGCTGAAGTCACGCTGACCCGAATGAGTTTTCCCAGTGGGTCAGTGATATATCAGTGATGGTCGAGATTGGCGCCGACAACAAATCATTTTTTTTGCCATATTATCGTTAGATGAAGAAGCTGTAGTGTGTTGTTTGATTTGAGTATTTCGCTGTATAACACTAGTATCATTGTAACTTACAAATGCGTCGCAAAGATTTTTACACAACCGTTTGTTCTCTAAAATATTGTAAATTTGGTGAGTCATACCCGATAGACGGTAATGCATAAGCTAAGGCTAGCAACGATAAGTTTTCAAATGTACTTCGATCCTCACGACCGTTGCTTCAAATTGGGCGCTTTCTATATTGTTTTTAACAATATACTAACGCATGATGTTATTTGCAATTGCTGTCCACTGTGCGCAGTTTTTCGTAGCTGAGGAACGAAATCACAGTAGATGGTAATGCCTTGACAACATTGATAACAAACCCACGGTACAGTGAGCGCATTCCTCGCAAAGCACCACCTTCATCGACCACCGACGCTCGTACACAATGCCAAGCACCTTTATACGATGAAAACGCAAGTTCTGGATGCCACTTTGTGCCCTGCAATTGAATGCGCCGTCGAATGACATCAAAGGGATACGATATGCACTGCGACACAAGCGAAGCTGTTGTGGCACACAAAATTTGGCCCGGTACACTAGGGTGACCAAGTTGAATGCTTGTGTCTTCAACGTCGTAGTGTACAAATACTGGCCGCAAAGACTCGTACAGAGCATAATTGCAACCAATGTATGTGAAGACACCAAGACTCGCAGGTCCGAATCCTCGATAAAATCCGCGCAGTCCCTCATGATCACGAATAGAGCGAGCGCAGTGCAGAATACCAGTGTAAGGACGATTTGCATTGTAATACTCTTGAGCCGTCAGCCGTCCGCGTATGACGTCGAGCGGGTACAGCAAGCAGTTGAGTGTCAGACCAGCGAATCCTCCCATAACGAAAGTGGTCAAGCTTGCTGAAACACGAGACTTGTCACCAAACAATGACGAAGATTGAAAAGCCGAGCGCATCAGGTGCTCGTGGTAGACGTGCCCTAGAGCGAATTTGATGGGGACACAAGGCACAACCCAAAGACAGTGAGCAACATTACCGCTGAACAAGCTACGCGGTCCACTGAGTGTCATCATATTAACGATTCCTTTCGTGACGGACGTGTATGGCGGCGTGGCTGAAGGAAGCTTTACAGTCGCTGAGGTTGACGTCAGCTTTGGAGTTGTCAGCTGCATTAATATCCGTAATCGCTCTAGTGGAGCACATATAGTTCGCACTACTACTCCAGCAGCGATGGCAGCGGCAAACGAAGTGAGCTGCGCAGTCATTTGTTGCCCTAAAATTTCTGCGTTATTCTGATAATCCACATTACTTCGGCTGCGCTCCAGCTCCGGCTGCAAGTATTCCCAGTCATCACCCGTAGGATTTTGATGTAAAGAAGAAAGCCACCCAGACTTGACGTTTGAGATGAATGTGGATCGATTCTGGTCAATCACTCTTGCTATCTGATCCTTGTCATTAGCTTGCATTTCAGCGGCATGCCAAACGGTGCGCAAAACATTGATATCGAATTTGAGAGCAGCTACACTAACGTCTACTCGATCTTCTTGACCATTTTCTGATGACGCATCCTCCACTTCAAATGCAGCAATTCCTCGTACCAAATCGTCATGCGTCACGTACTGGTCTCCAAACTGGTGCTTAGGTAAGTCAAACATGCGTTCGTAAAACGCCAAGCGTTCAGGTGTCATGGAGATTGATGTCTCTAGGGTTTTAAAAGTAGAGCCTACGGCCTCACTCGTAGACACGTACTGACGAATTGCACGCGGTAAATCATTCAGTCTTACAGCAGCTTGATCATTATAATCCTGTTCGACAGGTAGATCAGACGATACTGGTACATGCGACTTAGTCTCGTCGTTAAAGCTTGTCACCGACTTCAGCACGCGAAACGCAGCTTCTGGAAGAAAGTGATCAAGATTTGACGCGCCTAGTGCAATATGAAAATGTGCAAATTGGGAGAAGTTTACAAGTCCAGACGGATCATTTAGTAACAGCGACAGCGCGACTCGAATTGCACGATCGTAAGCTTGTGCTGATGGCAGCAGCACAGCAGCGTTTCCGGGAATCTCATTGTTATCATTTGCACTATGTATATCCGACTGCAGATGCTGTGGATTCCGAAGCATTCGACGCAAATCACGTTCCGTCGCAAAACTTTCACTTGAACCGGACACAACGGTTTGGCCCACTCTTTTGAATAATCTGTATAATGCTGTTGATCCACTGCGCGTAATGGTATGAAAGCTGACACGATCCATACACCAAACCTTGACATCGTCCAGAGCTTTCACCGAGGCGCCACGACGGCTATTGTATAGCAGAGCAGCTTCACCAAAGCTCGCGCCGCGACCGATGACACGGTCTACAAACGGTTTTGTTGCTTTTGGCTTCCAACGTGTTACCTCGCAACGACCGCTTTCGACTACATAGAAATAGTCACCCGGGTCCCCTTGCCGCAAAATGGTCGTTCCTGCTCGCACTTTAAGCGGAAAGAACTTGCGTACAGCGTGTGCCTTGGCCCGATCATCAAGCTCTGTAAATAGAGGATGGTCTTTCAATGCTTTTAACAAAAATCGACGCTCTTCCATTGACTGCTGGCTACTTGGATGACAAGCCAGAATTTCACGAAATTTTTGTTTGTCTAGTTGCCATAATACAACTGCCTCGTTACTGTCGCCCGAAGTGAATGCATTTGCTTGGATTGTCGCACGTCGCGGGGTGTCATATACAAGAGCCGAGTCACCAAAAGCATTCCCGGGTCCGTGAGTGGCGACAAGAACATGCTCATTATGACCAACAAGTTTTGACGACGATTGAAATTCAGGTAACGCAATTGTTTTGCGTTTTTGAAGCTGTGTACGTCGCTTGAATTCCGGCTTGGAACCTTCATCAGCTTCGAGTGCAGTCTTTGTTTCTGAAAGATGATCATAGTCGACAAAGACATCGCAGTTTCCACGCTCGATGATGTTAAAACAGTCTCCTGGAGCTCCTTGAAAAAATACGACCTCTCCTTTGGTTAGTACACGGCGTCGAAAGTGCAATGCAGCACTTAGCAGCTCTGGTTCACTCAACGTATGAAACAAATGATGCCGACGCAAGCAATGCACGATCGCCGCTGTTTCCGTTCCAGTGCGAGGTCCACGTTCATTAGCTTCCAGAATTCGCATAGCAACTCGTTTAGTCTCTTTGACAAGCTCTTTTCTCAACGAAACTTCTGGCAAGAAACTTGCCCCTTGTTGCAATTTCAAAAAGTTACCGCCATCGCGCTCACTAAAGTGTTTCGGCAAGTATGATTTCGCAGACGGATATGGTAGCAATAAGCCCAAATATTGATACATTCCAGCAACTAACTGCGAACAGAACATTTTCGTACTTTTCACGTCGTCTCCCTCCACGACGGCGTTCTCAAATACAGAGCGAGTTCGACCTCCAAGCTCTGACGCCAAGGCTTGATATCGTTCATTCACGGTCTGTAACTCTTGCTGCAGCGCTTTTCTTTCAAATACTGGCATTTTGTCGCGATGAGCCAGCTCTGCGTCCAGACGCGCACGTTCTTTTTTCGTAGCTACCAAAGCTGCGAAAATTCGTTCGCGAGCGATTCGTGTGGGTACTGCCAAGCCAGCGTTAAAGAATCTCGTGGGATCATCTTCGTATAATGCATCAAGACTGCCTAAAACATACTGTTCTGCAGCTTACGTACAGCGACATCATATCCGCGGCTAAGCACTACTCGAGCTACAAGTGGCCGTAATTTGACGCCTGTGAGCGCTGCTTCAAGCAGAAAGAGTTCATCCTCAGGTGATTTGGCGTCTGGTGTCAGCCATGGAGCACGCACCACGACGCCATTGTGGTCCCACTGCGTCTGACCGAAAAACTTGGCACAGACGCAGATTGCACCGCCATAAGGTCCCATGGACACGCATGAGCGATTAAATAGAATAACGTCACCTGTATCAACTTTAAGATCACGTAACAGCTGGCGTATAAGAACTTCCTCTTCGACAGCAGCGTCCTGGACATCACTTGGTCGTTTACGAGTCGGAGTTGTAAAGGCCATATCTGACACAAGAAATCCAGAGAATTTCGACAACTAAAAGTCGGATGGAATATACATGCTACTGTAGTTTAACTGACTAGTATTTA
>NW_020189964.1:301503-301782 GCF_900000015.1 Plasmopara halstedii
GTTTTACCAAGCATATCGCGTGCGAGCGCGTTTCCTTGCCGCCCGACAGGGCAACAAGGAATCGGTGGACTTTGTCAAGGAAATGCGTACTCTCATTGTGGGACGGCAACAGATCCCCTTCCGGAGGCGGTCACAGTAACCGTCTTTATGGAAGGCCTCCGCACTGGCGTGGCCAGAATGGAAGTCTTTCGTGTGGATCCATCTTCATTTGAAAAGGCAGTAATGTGGCGTTGAATGCCGAATTCAATTTCAAGTCGGCACGACTTGGTTGGAATGCAC
>NW_020189964.1:301792-302399 GCF_900000015.1 Plasmopara halstedii
CCTGTGCCAATGAATCTCAGCTGTGCTGAGGACGAGGGAGCAGAGTTCCGAGCTGCTGCGCAGCACACAAACACACGACGGTATTTTGTCTGTGGAGACACCCGTCACCTTCGGAACAGTTCCCCTTGCGCAAGGCGCGTCAAGGTTCGTCGAACCATCACACCAATGCCTACCAGTCTGGTTCGTCGCGCTGAAACGACACCACCCAGTTGACGCGGGGCGACCTACTGGGGATGAACTGAATTCTGTTGAGCCTCAGGGAGGCATAGGTCAACAAGGCTCATCCCGAAGAGCTCCGTGCTCTTGAACACTGAACGTGTATGCAAGCCGGGCTTGTTGGTTGTGGAGGCGACCATAAAGGGCTTCGAGAAGCCATGGAAGATCCTCATCGATTCCGGGGTGTCAGGCAATTATGTTCTACGCTCCACGATGGAAGGTAGTCAGCTGTATGCTGAGGCGCTAAAAGCGCGGTTGGGTGACATCGTCACTGTTCGCCTAGCGACGGGACACGTGTCACGGTTCCGAAGGTACCTGTTGACCTCGGAGTCCAGTTTCTTGACTTTGATAGCGTGGAACGCTGTCTAGTCTTAGACTTGGATGCAAGGTA
>NW_020189964.1:302409-333498 GCF_900000015.1 Plasmopara halstedii
GTTATCCTTGTTATGGAATGGTTGGAAGACCATGAGCCATGCATTGATTGGAGGTCAAAGATCTTGGGCGCTGCGCGCACTTCTCCTGGTGGAGCTTTGGCGAGCCATGAAGTAGAAGCGCTATTGGCGTGGGCATTGAACCGAAACAGTCAATGTGCCTGTCAAACACCGAAGGTGTATTAGACAAGAGTCCCAAGCGTGGCTCGCGGGCTGATCATGGAGTAGCACGTAACCAACTGAGCGCTACTCAGGTATTGAAGCAGTCGCTGCACGCCAAGAGTGGCATGGTCGGCCTTGGGCCGAGGCTTCAATCGCGACACCCTTGGGATGCACGTGTAATGGCACGTAACCCACTAAGCACTGCTTACGTTACGAAGCAGTTGCTATTACCAAGAAGGGCATGGTCGGACGAGGTCCAAGGCACCGAGGGCGATTCGAAGTGGTTGCTGCATGCCAAGAGTGGCATGGATGAACGAGGTCCGAGGCATCTTGAGCAAGGCCCTTCTGATGAGCGTGGAGTGGCACATTATCCACTGGATGAAGTCTGCAGAAATAGCAGCTCATCGTCGGATGTTGTCAATTGCATTAAAGCTCCGATGGAGCAAGGAGTGAAGACACTGGACGACACCGAGTGCGTGTTCCTACCTCTATGAAGCGGCAAAGCCGTATGTTATCTGCATGACGCAAGGCGTCGCCCTGACCTAGGGTGTGTCTACCGTAGAAGATAGAGCATAGCTATACACCCTTGTTAACGGTTTGACGGGAGAGGAAGACGGCAACGTCACCATCGAGACTATTCCCACGGTGGATGCTCTTTTTGAGCTGGACGAGATGTCCTCGAAGAGTTTGGCGGCGCCTTAAAGGCAGACAATTTAGCTGAGGTGGTCATTATAAGACCGGAGATTAACTCGTCAATGCTTCTGGATGAAGCTATACTAGGGTGCTGAACGCACGAAGTGGATCAATGATCCTGAAGAACTCCTCGGATCGGACCCGCAGTCGTCTTATCCGTTCCAGACAAGCAAAAAACTCGACCTAACCCAGCGTGTCTACTTGTCATAACGGTAGATAATCAATAACATGGACTGTGTCTTCACGACAATTTAATCTTGACATTCGGTCGTCGTATTGACACCACGTCACACCAAATTAAGATCAGTGTTTATTGACTGCAGATCTTAACGGCAGTGGCAAGCTACCGACACATGCAGCGGTTGTTTAGCAACATACATGTTTCACACATGCGAACATGAGTTCTTATTTATGCTTGCAGCTTCAGCCACCAGTACAGTTCCGTAATAATTTTGTTTTTACATATAGAAGCATGTTCTTCGTGCGGTATCGTGTACTTGGGATAACCATGACGAGGTATCGCCTTCGGCTGAGTTTCATGATGTGAAATAATGAATAACGGTGCAAATATGCAACCATGCGATTTATTGAATCGAAATTTGAGCTAACGAACTTATGCTTCCCAAAGACTTTTCCCAACGCAATACATCAAGAGCATCGCCAACACCGAAAAATGCGAGTCTTTATATTTGAATAGACTTGAAAGTGTATCCATCACCTTATTATCAACCAGGGTTTTGTACAGTCGTAAAATTTTATCCGATGAAAAGAATTACGTTCTTAGTCCTTGTGAGAAATACGGTGACGAAATCACTATGCGCAACGACGCATAATTTAAACAGATCCCATATCGCACACAACCAAAGCACATGTTGTACTTTGAGCTGGCAAGTAGCCCTTATAGCGAGTTGTAAGATTTTACTTTTTCGATTCGGACGAACGGGGCTCAAACGCGGTCGCAATTTAATGTCGAATGGTGTCTACTTGGTAAAAAGTACAGTGACGACGGTTCGGGCATCAAAGACGAAAGAGAATGGAAGGGTCGGAGTTGAGGTGCCCATTTTGTTTTCATTCACATCTCAAAATCTGCCTGTTCTACCGCGTCTAAGCACCTTTTGCCATCCCTATTGACAATTAGACAAGGTCCAATCGATGTTGGTATAGTTAGGACCATTCTTAAGCAGGTAGTTAGGCAGGCCAAGCCTCATTCTTTCACCCTTAGCACTGAACAGACCTATCTGTGGTTTGGACATACTTTCCAGCAAAGCCATCTACTTTAGGCGCCAAATACGCACTTCCACATATTTATTAGCAATGTGTGTAAGTGCGTATACACAGGCATAGCGTACATGTGGCTCTCTATATCCGACTCGCCATGACCTGCACGTTTAAGACTGACAACTCGCCAAAATAGAGGTTTGTGCATTGTTTGGTACAACCGAAATAGCTGTATCAGCAGACAATTGTAGTTTGTTGGAGCGTTTTACAGGCATTTTGGAGTAAGTTACCACTTCCACTGCATCCCGCTTTGAGTATTCATGTGGCCGGCTACTACTGCAGTAAGAGCCAAACGCATCATTCATAATGAATCATTCAGTCGCCAAACTCACCTGCAGAACTCTGAGCGTCCCTCAGGATCCTACAGATTCATTTATCCATTTTTGAATGAATATAACGACGTTGTGACAAAAGCCTCCCATGAATGTTGCTGCCGAATGTTGAAACAAATTGACTTTTCGGAATTAAATGTTGTGTCGTACGTCCATGATCTCAACCAAGAAAAAAGTCAGATTTCATAGACGCTTTATTTCATGCAAAACTCGAAGCCAGGTTTGGTAAGCGACATTAAAGTGTTCCACTTAACGTCGTCTTTCCGTGCTAAAAAGGCCCATGTCGGGTGAAAAATTGTGCACGCTAACAACTAGCTAAATGCAGCCACTGTTTCGGCGCTAACTCCTATTGCAAAAAAACGCTGTACCGCAAAGCAACATAGTATGTTGCACCAATGTTCGGCACTCTTGGCCAGGTGGATGAGTCTTATCACCTACTCCATGGAAAGAATGATATACTGTTCAAACTTCTAGCGGGGTGATCTGGATATGGCTCATTATTTTCCATGGACCGTTTAACGCACTAGTAATATCCAATCGTCGTGTGACACAGCTAAGTGCGCCATACTGTGCAATGTGTACCTAAGTTATTTTACGAGATATTTGTCTAAAGCGTGTAAAACATATGAAATCGGATGTGCCAATTTTTAGGTCAACGATTTGTGATCAGTGCTCAATTCAATGTGCCTCAAGAAGCTGTCTCCAATATTGACAAGGTTGTATTTGGCACCGACGAGACTCTTCTCTCTTAGATTTTACTACAAAGCACGGTCCCAAAAGTCATATCCTGCAAAGATCAGGATCAGTAAAGGCTAGCCAGTGCTGCAGTCCTAAAGAGATGCAGAAAATCTGCTCGACTCTTACAACTAGTTGATACCAGCATAGCATGGTCCCTCACCAATCATCGTAAATAAAGTTTGATGGTACCAGGTGTGCAAGAAGAGACGGCCTTTAAGGCAGTAAAAGAAAGTCATATGTTTGTCTAGTTTTGGCTCATTCAAATATGGAACTGCTATTTCACATAGTCAATGACGCTTCAGCCTTTGCTGTAAGTTGTGCTTGAAGCCGATGCTTATGGGCATGTACACATCATTGCGTTTAAATTGTAACATTTTCGAGAGCTGCAGTGAAGGTCTACTAAGCTCAATATGGAGAGGCTTCCTGATATGACAAACGGAAATGCCAGCTCCAAGGTTCGCCTTCTTGGCCTTTCGCTATTTGTAATCCAGATGTAGCATGTATTATTCTGCACAGTGACACCGTCGCCTACTGTTGATAGAAAAGGTTGGTGTCAACAATCTTATAGCTAAGTCATTAACTTCTTCGGGGCAAAGATAACGCTCGCGGTGCCTCGTGCCAATCTCAAAATTTGCGTCGAACAATCGCATCTGAGCTCAGGTCAATCTCGACCTCACGTCAAGACTCTTAGAGATAGTCAACGTGACTTTATCACCCGAAATAGCTTTTGAAAGCCGACTGAAGGAGCGTGACGTTCCGGCGACACTGATTGAAAGCAAGCACCGGCCGGATATTTAGACGTGGAGCGGGTATTGGACAGGCGATTCTACCGGCTCTCATCAATACGAATTTAGTAAGGGGGATATCCTTACTCGGAACATTGAGCTCAAACTTTGACAAGATCTATCAAGCAATGTAGCTGCTTACGGCTTAGCTTAACATTTCTGGGAGAAGGGACAGGTGCGCAGTCGTCGCACCTTCCATTGTCAAGTGAAGCTGGCCTTTACATTCAGATTTGGCAAATCTCTGTCTATCTAACCCATGAATTTAGAAAGGTGCTACCAGCAAGAAGTTCTGACAAATTGCCCATGATGTCTACTGCGTGCTGTATTTCTCGAGGTCTCAAGCATTTAACGATACTTTGGATGTATGCCTGCTGACTAGATATGGCTTGTAAAATGAGTGAGGCGCAACGCCCTTATTGTCTACTGTGCATAACGAGCACTTTACCTTTCAAATATTCTCATCAGCATTCGATGCAAAGATGCAGACGAATATGGGTACGACTTGATCACTATTGCTCTAGGTACAGATACACACTGGTAATTCGAGCGCGTGTTTTTCTCATTAGCTGGGTAGAAAGCCTGCCTCAATAGACACGTAATAAGTTAGCAATCGTGGTGGGGTCAACGTCTGATAAACTGAATTTAGAATTGCGACGATAAGTCCGTATAGGCGTTGCGAGTTTTGCGCTAGAAGATTTGCAGGATGGGCATACTGAGGCTAGTACATATAATTTGCAACAAACTGGACCTCGTCGTAGTCGATGTCTCACCAGAAAACAACATGTAGGCCGTCGGCCATGAGAGTGCACGGATTCAGAAGCTCGTTGAGCCGTTTGGGCACGTAAGGCAAAGAGTTTTCGGTGAAAATACCCGGGATCCTCTAGGTTGAGTGTTTATAAAAGAATCCTCGATACAGTGGAGGTGGTGGAGCGTTCACCATTGCGCAAATAAATTACGTGAGACCTCGATGTGATACAAACTGTGGTGATGAAGGCTGTAACGGGGTAAGCTTCGTATTATATAGATATACATTACGCTTTTGTCTACTCAACAGTAAAGTTGAGCTCAAAACCACCAAAATACTTGTTCTAAAGAAGGTGACAGGACTCTTTAACGTGCTCGGCTTGTTTCATTCTAGCAGCACATAAATTTTTGTGTTGCAGCTAGTAAAACAGATGTGTCTCGTATTAGTACACCTTACTAAAGTCTTGATGGTCGCCACACTAGAGAAAGAATAGCAAGCTCGGAATCTAGTTATTTCAAGGGCTCCCAGGTTTGCCTCGAGATGAAGCTTACACCAAATGTTCTTTCCGTGTTCGTGCACGCGGACTTAATGAGTCATAAGCCTCTATGTGCAAGGTGTACGGCTGCCCCATTGCAAGGTAGTTATCCTGTTATACATTCCTCATCAAAGTCGTTAACTCTGTTGCCTGTTATCCTAGTCGCAACACCTTGCAAAAAGACTTTAGCGCGAGCTCTAGAAGCAGAAATTGTCGAAGAAGTCTCACCCTACGAATGCCCGACGTGCCGCTACGAAGAGCGCTGCCTCTATAAGTGGAATCATATATTCTCTTTTGATGTGAAAGGCGAGATGATTACATGTGAAAATAGCAAATACACCACTTGTTTCTTCCCAGACACTACATAGTCATACCGTTCCTTGTAAACAGAAGCCGCTCCAAGGCGTTTCTAACGGCTCTAGCATTGTATGATTTTGGCCTTGATCTACCAGAACAAACGGAAGCTGTCGGCCTCACCGCGGCCCATCCCGTAGACACTAACGAAGAGTCTGCAGCTTTATTTGAGAGTGAAACGAGTATGAGAGATCTGATCAGTAGGCGTCTACAATCCCCATAGCTAAGAAGTACTGCTTGCGATGATTTAGCAGTGATTTCGACAATGTGTGTCCTTCGCGATGACTATACATCAGCTTTAAGGCCTGGAAACAGCGCGAGAATTGTATAACTCAATTCGTGTGTTGAATAAAGAAAATGTATCGCATTGCTCAGTTTGCGGCTGTACAAGCCAATTTATAATGTAGAGTCGCCATACTAGAACGTGATTTGATGCTTGAGCTCGCAAAGCCTTAAGCGCGATGTATACGTCGGGGGGTTATTTGTCATCATCCCAAGCTCGCGATGAAATCAGTCAGTTTAATATATGGGTCCGTTGATACAGATAGGTCGGGCCTCACTTTTTTGTGGCACAGCGCGATGTATACTTGCCACTTACCCAGCAAAAGTAAAGGCGGGGGGGTCAAATAATCGGTGTCAACAATGCTAGTGCACTCTTGCCACAATAGAACACTGGAGCTCTTAGAGCAAGGGGCTTCCAACCAACCAAAGCGATGTTGGTTATATCTCTTGTAAGAACTTTGACCTTTGCGTTGTTCTTCATTGAAGTAGATTTCATCTGCAAATCAAGTAATGCTGTCCGGCTTTTATTAGCATAAAGATTTATGCCTCAGGTCATCGGATCCATGATGAAGCCGATTATCTGAAGCACGTACAAAATGATTAAATGAGACAGCATTCGTCTTCAGCTGGACGCTTCCTGTGCACGTGGCTAATATGAACAAAATTGTGATACAGCTTGATCAAGTCTACATAGAACACGAATTGTGATCCGTCTCATCCGGGAGGTTATGAGCGTAAGTCATTCCTTTCATTCGACCATAGATGATTCTTTTTGGCGAAAGCCAAAACCTACAGAACAGATAGTTAAATCACGTTTAATTAAACCTTACAACACACATCATATAATAATGTGCTCCGTTTGTCTTTGGCAGATGTCAATCTACGTAATACATAGGTAAATCGTGTCATTCTGCCACAGTGACTTAAACTGAGCACTTGACGCCTAATTTCTCTTTAACAAAAACATGTAATGGGTCAGGTCTCAGTACATATGTTGTGTGGACCATATACTTTGTGTGTCTGACATTTGATTTACACCCTGTATAGTCGTGTATCCACGCTTTAAACAGTCCGCCCAACAATTGGTGTGCTATATACATTTCGGTCAGTGCAAGGTATCTCAAACAAATTTGCCGAAATTTTGCTGCAAAATGCAAACCAGGATCATTGCCAAAGGCTGGACATGCTGACGAGAATCTTTATTGAGAACACCTAGGCTCTAACCCCATCAGTGATAGTGCAGCGAGATGAGTCATCTAGTTCAAGCAGTCTACAGAAAACGCCATGCCGATCTGAACGATAAAAGTCATTTACAATTGGTGGCAATTACTGCGCACCCTGAATTAAGGCGTCAATGCATGTGACGGGTCTTTTACCTTTCACCACGTTTCTCGCATGCCCATAATCGCTTACCATTCGTACATGCCGGAAAACTGATTCGCGAGGACTACAAAGCGGTATGTTTTCTCTTTCAAGGAGACCGCTCAAGAGAGTATTCAGTCCTAGTGATGAGATACAACCATACGTTGAATGTCAAGCGGAAAAGCACTGCGTTTCAGAAATATTAATCGATGCAGCCAAAACCTCTGGCAAAAGCGAGCTCGAGCTGAAAAATTATAGCTTTTTCAAGTATTCAATAGTGCAGCACATGTTGTGTCTGACTCGTACACCGGACGTATCGCACCATCGATTCACGACGTCACAATCGCGGCATAATTCAATTTGCACTTAAGGTGGTAAGAGACCTTTTGCAACCACATAAAGCCTACCAGGTTTGTACTTTCTAGCTGTTTTCCATGATGAAATATCGCATGCGAATATGCTGGTTCACATGTTATGGATGCAACGACTGGTTGTGAAGCAACCAAGAGAGATGCTCTTTTGACACCGTTGCCGACAATGGAAGTTTGGCTTTCAGCCATCGCATCACGAACGTGTCGTAAGACTCTCGGCAGGTAAACAAAAAGTCTCCGACTTCTGTACGCACGGTGAGGGGGCTGGCATCAGCTTTTTGCTCGGCCCTTCCTCCCCCACCAAGCCCTGAGCCATGGAATGGCGCTGTCAGAGGGACGCGAGGATTAATAAGCCTGATCACGTTGAATGGCGTTTAGCCGGTAGATGAATGCACTGCAATGTTCAGAGCAAACTCTACGAGTGGCAGCGTGGCGCTCCAGCGTTTCGGCGTCTCAGCGCAGACGCTGCGAAGAACGTCTTCAATAAAACGATTCACGCGCTTAGTTTGACCATATATCTGCGAAAGGTCCATTTTTGACATAGTCAACTTGGTGCCCAGCACCCCAAAGTTCCCAGTGAAGCGCGGAACTCTATCCGAGACAATTGACTCCGGGAGTCCATGTTGTCGAATGGCACGGTCCACAAACAGCATCGTTATACCCACACCGTCGATCGTGTCCGGTACTGTCGCAAGACGAGCCATCTTGTTCATACAGTCCACAAATACCACCACACCCGTGTTGCCCGCCGGGTCCTTCGGCAGGCCAAACACAAGTCCATACTCATTAATTGCCAACATCTGAAGAGTACCGGTAAACTGGCCAGCAGCGCTGCCGCATTCGGAGAGAGTTACAACCTCTGACACGTCTCACACGTGCGCACATTTGTGATCTTCCATTTGTACAGCTTTAGTTGCAACCCACTGAGCTGTACGTCTTCTAACGACCGAGAAGACGACTGAGTGGGCTCATAGAGGATACGGTACTTCAAATCCTCTTCATGCGGAGCCACAATTCATGCGGTAACCGTCGAATCGGTGCTATAATACAGCAACCCGTTATTCAACGAATATTGGCGTAACCATGCGCGCAATCGCGCCGACAACTTCTTGTCCAAATTTTCAGATTCCTTGCCCCCTGGAGCCTGTAGCATCGCTAGACACATACCATCACCGCGGAACAATCCGTCACTGACAACATCACCGTTGTGACACGAGCAAGCTCATAATCCGGTCTGCGTGACAGATTATCAGCTAAAGCATTCTTCTTTCCTGGCTTATACTTCACCTCGAAGATTTATCCTGCAATGAATGAGAACCACCTAAGCATTCTCTGCGAGAGGAGAGGCGACTGAGTCGCAGTGCTTAAATGACGCATGATCTGTGTAGATTACAAACGACTTTGAGCCGAGCAGGTGCACCCTGAACTTGCCAAGTGCATACTTCATCGCAAGTAATTCCTTGTCGTAGATTTGGTAGTTCTTCTCTGCAACTTCGAGCTGTTGAGATTTGAACGCGACAACCCGATCTCGCCTTTCGACGTCTGCTTGCAGCAGTGCACAGCCGGTGACAAAAAAGGACGATTGGGTCTGTCAACGCCAGTAGTGGTGCATGAAGGAGGCTGTCTCTGACCCTATCAAAACTCTTCCGATGCTAGGTGTCCCAACACCATTTCGTATCCTTCTTAAGGAGGTTCGACAATGGCCGTAACATCTCTGCATATACTTGTGCAAGTAGTTGGCGAGGCCAAACCACCTGCGCAAGTCTATTTAATTCCTTAACCAGCCAGTCCACAGTGGCCTTGCCCTTAGCCGTATCCGCTTGAAGGCCACACTTTCCGATGAAGCACCCTTCGGCGCGGAGGAAAATCCCCATTCTTCCGCGCCGAAGATTTACTTATCGGTATTTACAGCTTATTCGTGCGCATGCACTCGAGAACCGCTCTCAAATGAACGATGTGTCTGTCCTCCCGTGCCCCGCACGACTGTGGGCAAAGATTTCGTCGAAGTATGTCTGTCTATACGCCCAATGGGGCCTTAACAATTGCGTCACAAGACGATTAAATGTTGCTGGTGGATTTGACAGCCCTTGGGGCAACACCAGCCACTTCCAGAACATCACGCTTGGAGTACCCACAGCTGTTAGCGGAATATTACTCGACCTCTTGAGCAATTGGTAATAATCATCGACCAAGTGGAGTACATCATTTCTATGAATCGGCGTCTGTGCCGGAATGGTGGCAGCGTTGAGCTTATTGTAAGCGTGATCGATACGCCGCTTGCCGTCCGGCTTCTAGACACAAAAGGTGGGCGTCGAATGGGGAAACTTGCTCTCACGCACCATCTGCCTCGTGCTTCGGAACAGAAATAGGCGTCAATGACGTCACACTACTCCTTGGGCAGGCCATTGGCGTGTTACGCAGTATTTGGTTTCCGGAACCAAGTCAATCTCATGACGCACACCTCGGTCCGGAGGTAATACCGTTGGCGAGGCCAAACCACTTGCGCAAGTATAGTGAGAAATATGCAGAAATATCACGGTCATTGTGCCACCGTTACACAACTCTTGGACAAACCCCACCAATTCCTTCTTGCCCTGTCAGGCGGCAAGGAAACGCGATCGCACGCGATATGCCTCGTTAGTCAGCGAAAACACTCGTGAACGCTACAGCTTCAGATCCATACGGGGGAGGGCATCGCCGCATCGACCGAAGTGTCACTCGACATTGCCCATTCTCGCGCTCGGCCCCCGTGTCTTTTGACAACATGGACTCCCGGAGTCAATCATCTCTGATAGAGACCCATGCTTACACGACGATCTTCAGGGTGCTGGGCACCAAGTTGACTATGTCAACAGCGGGTCATTCATAGACCGATGGTCAAACTGAGCGCGTGAATTGCGTCGTCAAAGACGTCCTTGGCAGCGTCTGCGATGAGACGCCGAGGCGCTGGAGTGCCATGCTGCCACTTGTGGAGTTCGCTCTGAACGATGCAGTGCATGCGTCTACCGGCTACACCCGGTTTACGTAAACGGGCTTATTAGTCCTCGCGTCCCGCTGACGCCGCCAGCCCATGGCTCAGGGCTCGGTGGGGAAAGAATAGCCGAGCAGCTAGCTGATGTCAGACCCCTCACTGTGCGTAAGAAATTCGATGACTTCCTGTCGACCAGACTGATGGTCTTACGACACGTTCGCGATGCGATGGCTCTAAGCCAAGACATGCAGACGGAGTATGTAAATGGAAGAGGAACAGAAATGTTGACAACATTGAAGTCGGAGAAAAAAAACTGACTTTTATTAAATACTAAAAACCTTCCTACACATGCCGTATCTGCTGTCTTTAAGGCGAAGCTCAGTCCACGCTTTTAAAGGCAAAGCGGAGTTTTGCATATACGCCAAGAAGGATGCGCACCCACCAGATCATCATATGGGCTTGCTTAGGCCGTTCTGAGATTCGGCCGACGCCAACATGCGCTCGATCACCCGGAAGCCGAACAAGCAACTGCTTTTGAGCACGAAGTGATGTAATTTTCGTTTCCAACGGGGCCAGTCGCTCCACCGTCGCACAAAGTGATGCATTCATTCTCTCGACGGCTAGGAGCCACTTTGACAGAGCGCGATACTCCTCAACGTGAGGCAGTCGGTGCACGAATGGCATCAAACTCTCGAGCTCTCCCGCACAGCGGTATGCGACCTCAGCATGGTGCTCAGCAGAGCACCGATGGCGACGGACCTTGTCCTCAATAGCTGAAAAGGCATCGCGAGTCACCGGACGGCAATTGACCACATCGTCATCGTCTGCCGCCGACTCTTCTCGACGCGAACAGCGGCGTCGACTATCACGTGAAACGTCTTGTTTATCGACGTCGTCGACATAGTCAAACCCAGTGTCTTGTGAAGCGGCGGAGATTCCCAAACCTCGGGACCTCGTGGGAATTTGAGGTGCCACGTCGTGGACGCTTATGAGATTTCATGACGCACGGCGCCGTCGTACGCTTCGCGTTTCTCGCTAGTATCCGGGGAAGCCGAAGGGCCATGAGCTGAGCTCAAGCTATGGTTCTGAGCTGCTGAGGTCGTAGAGTCACCCGTGTGAAAAAGAACAGAGCTCGCGGGAATGTGATGGATTAATCCATACGTCGCAAAGCGACAATACGGAGGGAGTCAGCGTTGCTCCTTACAGTTGGTAAGCTCGATCGAAGATGGCGTTCTATGAGCACGTCCACATACTTGTGGCTCCGCTGTAAATTAGACAGCGAGGAAAGCCGCTGCACCCATCGCTCAAAGAGCTCTTCATCACCTGCAGCGGTTTCGCCAGGGGCTAGCACCACAGGAATCATCCGCATTGTGGGTACAAGATCTCTTTCTCTTCGAGCGCAAAGTTGAGCGCGGTATCTTTCCATTAAGATTTCCTGAGGTACCAAGAAGCGAGCTCGGAGAGCTTTTGTTGGTTAAGCTCAAGTTGTGTATTGGCCGGAGATATATGTCATGCAATTGACATTCCCCAGGTTGGGGGAGATTTGAAATCGTATGGGGTGACCACTGGTGGCCACTCAGGAAGTCTAACAGCAGATCAAGTGTTGTCCAAAAGTGGCCACTTAAAACGAATTGATCGTAGGTGGGTATGGCGATTTGTCCAATGAAAAGAGTTTATGAGGGAGAAATGGCGTTTTTGCCCCCATCAAGATATTGCTGACATTTGTGTACTGGAAGGTCGAAGGAATTGACTGCGGCTGTGTATTCCACTACTTTTACAAATACAGTGGTAAGTCGGATTGTGGGTCAGTGGGTGTAACTGTCCGCTAAGGTGATGCTCCCACCTGTTGTAAATGAAGCAACGGAATATGTCAATCGCGCAAATGATACTCCCGGTTGAGTCCGCAGGTGGACTACTCCCCATGATGGAACTGTAGCATGCAAATTTGCTGGTCCACGTATTGTGGATGCAGCGACTGGTTGTAAATTACCAGCGCAGATATTGTTTTGGCACCATTAACGACGATGAAAGAGCTGGGGCAGCTTGAGAAAATCACTTGTGATGACCTCCTAGAGCTGGTTCAGCTTCAGAAAGTCACTTACGATGACGACATTGCGGAGGTAGTATAGCCACGCTTGAAGGTCGACTAAGCGGAACTACGCTCACAATTTTTATGGATGACACGTTTCTCGAGAAATCTCAACAGCATGTGAAGTCACACGGAGGATCGGCTATTTTGAAGGATTCAAGTGACCCTTACGATTCACTTGTTATTGAATACAAAATGACGTCCTTAGTGCGAAAACGCCCTCTGGTCTTTCGCCCGAACGTGAAGCTCGACACGAAATCGATCGTGAACCTAGTTCAAAGCATGCAGTGCTTCGACAGTGACCACTGTCGCGCGAGCAAAGTGATCGTATCGATGAGTGATTTGCACGAAATCCTGCTGCTGGTTTGGTGAGGGAGAGCAAGCCCCTCGCGTTTTGTGTCAGCAAACATATTGGTAAATGGCGTATTGTTCACGCCTACAACAAGTTAAATGCGCATACGATTCCCGCCTAACGTTGATTCCGCGTAAGGATGTAATCATTTATCGTGTGTCCGGCTGTAAAGGGTTCAGTGTACTTAAATTGGTCGATAGAAATCACCAAATCTAGATGTGGGAGAAGGACGTCCCTTTGACGGCTATTAGAACACCGTCCGGTATGGCTTGTGATGCCACAAGGACTATCCAATGCCCCAGCAACTTTAACCGATTGGTCTTTCATTTGTTTCGACCGCTGCGACGCTACGCACAAAACCCTTTTGACGATATTTTCGTCCATCCAAAGGACGAGTATGGCAGATCTGCCGAAGAAGTGCACTTAAAGCACCTCCGTGCGGTGCTGGAATGTATTCGTGAACATTCATTGCAAGCGAATAATAGCGGGAACCGCTTCGTACAGCAAAGCTATTATTCTCGATACGTTCGGCAATACCTTGCAAAGTGTATTCTCGGTTCTAACGATGTGCCGATCCTTGGTTGTTATATCGGTGATCGCAGATTTCGTGCAGATCCTGAGGAGGTCAAAGCATTCGTGGAGTGAACAACGGCACGATTGTTTTGACCTCCTCGGTGTAACTAAAGAATCTGAGGAATTGGATTGGTTTGTCCAATTACCAGCACCGCATCTCGCGTAACTGCGCAGAGATGGTAGGCCCACTATTAAGCTTGCTGAAGAAGGACGTACCATGAGAGCGGGCACTCACTTGTGAAGAAGCAATTACTCAGATCAAAAACAGTTTCATGGAAGCACCATTTCTTGCTTTACCTGATGATACGAAGCCGTATAGCCTGGTGTGTGACACTTCTCAGTTTGCAATCTGTTGAGAACTATTGCAAAAGGACTCAGAAGGACAGGACCGTGATGCGTCAACTTTTTTATCGCGACAGCTGAAACCAGCAGAAAGAATTTACCCTGTCCACATTAAAGGGCTTTTGGAAATGAGGTATGCCCTGGTAAAGTTTCGTGTTCACCTCTTGGGCTCAACTCCGTTAGTCGCCTCCACAGATCACGCAGGCTTGCGGTATGCAGTTGACTGTCCTCACTTGTCACAGCAGATAGCTCGCTGGCTGTCATTCTTTGCAGAATACAACTTCACCGTCGCGTATAAACCGGAAAAATCGGCCGTGCATTGTCAAGTTGTTCGGAGTATGAGTTAGATCATGTAAGCTATATCGAAACGATGTATTAGATATGATACGTCGTGCGTATGTTGAGGATGAGCAGTGTGATCTGAGGTACTTTCATCAGATTATATGTGACTTCGTGACAAGCTTCCTGTTCGCTTGAAATCACGGATGCAACGTTTATGCATTGAAGGATGGTCTCCTCCACTATGTAGTTGCACACCGCGGCTAGCCACGAGTTGTGGTTCCCCACTGCGATAATTAAAAGCACTAGGTTTCGTACGAGAGGCATGATACGCCAATGGCCGGTCACTTTGGCCGTGAGAAATCCTACCAATTTTTCAGTGTCCAATTCTGTTCCGCTTGTACAAGTGGATTGCACGATACGTGAAGACATGCGATGTCTGTCAGCGTGTGAAGTGTACACGGCACACGGCACACGCAAGTGCCACTGTCAAGTCTACCTGTTCCTACTGACAATTGGAAGCCAGCCAATCTCGACTTTACCCACGGTTTTTTTGAGAATGCTGCTGGTCACAATGGAGTGCTCGTCTTTGTCGGTAGTCTCAGCAAGGTGGTTTGCGTGCCGAAGGTCTGACTAACTTGTTCATCGATCACGTTTTTTCGCAATCAGATGTTGTCAAACGCCATCGTCTTGGATTGTGTTACACGATTCACAAGTAGCTTTTGGAAAAAACTGCTTAAATCCTTGGCACTCGCTTGTCCACAGCGGTACACCCGGAGACCGATTGGCGAACTGAACGTGCCAACCAAGTGGTCAGTGACATGTTGAGAAGCTTTTGTGTGGATATCATGAAGAATGGGGCTCCTCGTTACCATTGGTACAGCTTGCTATGAACAGCTTCTGTCATTCTTCCACTGGATTTGAGTCTATATTTATACATGTTTGCGACACCTGAAATTACCGCCCCGTGCGATGGGTGGTATCTCTGATGCAAGTGGGGGAGGAGTTTGGTAAATCGTTGCCTCCCAAATTGACACAATCAATAAAGCGAATGTGAAGTGCAAGTACAAGGACTCCCTGAATTCATTTATCATGAGTGTGCGAATATGATCATTCGGGCGCGAGATGAAATGGCGAATGCGCAAGTTCTACAAAAGAAATACCGATAGACGAGGTCGTCAAGGCAAGATGTCTTGTATTATTGTGGATTATGTACTGCTTAGAACTAAAAACCTATCAGACGATGCAGTCTCAAGCTTAGGAAGCTCGAAGCTATCACCTCGCTTCATCAAGTAGTGTCATGTCATGGAAATTCTTACGCGTTCGATCTACCAAGCTGGCTAAGGTCACATCCAACGTTCTACGCAGGGCACCTCAAGCTCTATCATTAAGACGATGCGACTTTCAACCTGGATGTAACGAAGTCTTATTCGAAGATGGCTTCGGAGCCACAGCTTCGGTAAGAAGGTAAAAAGTCACACACACACCCTCGGCGTCGTCGCCTCGGCATCATCATCAAAATCACGAGGATCAATGTGAACACCTGGATCAATCAAATGATTATGAAAATTATGAAAATTGGGACGTCGACAGGAAGCAGATGGCTGCTGATTGCGTTGGTGATTACAACTGGAAGCATATCCACCCGAACCAGAGTGATTGCGCTTGGTAGGAGGCTCCGCGTTATCAGCGGCAGCAGCCGAAAAAAATTACACAGCCTGCTACAATTGCCGAATCCGATTTTCAATTGCATCTCCAGGCGAGTTTTATTACGTTAAGTGAGATTGTGGACTTCGAAGACGACCCATTGAGTTAGCCTTACGTGTTGTCTTGTCCTCGACACGCGATCGAATACCTCGATCATCTGTCGGTTCACAGCGGGAAGGAGTTTCTCTACCTGCGTCAATCGCAATTCCAGATCAGACGAAGAAGCAGAGGGTACGTTCTCTACGAGCACCCCCCCCCCTCTTGATCGACAGGGAAATCGATGCTAACATGTCGAGATGTGGCGGAGGAGCGGAACGTCCACGGTCGGAAGGAAATCTTGGTGAAATGGCTGGGGTATCCGGCGAACGAGAATTCGCGGGAGCCTTGTATTCGTATTCGTCGCGACTTTCCCGATATCGTTCTCGCGTTCGATGTGGGTCCAGAAACAAACACCAGTTTAAAGATCCGTTCCTTTTTCTTCTCTCTACCTCTCGTCGTGAATTTGACTAATGACTGCACGTACTTCGCGAGAATCTTCGATATCGGAGTAAACCCGATCCTACACTGTTACATGGGCAAATCGAATGCGCGCATTTTTCAGCAAGGCTGCAGCGGTATACGCGTTACGCAAGCGGTGGGCATCCACTAATTAGGCTGCACAAACCCATGACCAGCATCGAGTGTCAATTATCTGGACGGAAATCAGATGGATTTGCAGGATGTACGGTACGAACATGAGACTTTGTGGGGTTTCCTCCATCACATGTATCGGTCCAATGGCGCGGAAATACGCGATCCGAGCCATCACTCGAGCTTCCGTTCGACTGAAAAATTTTAAGGTGGCACCACCACGTTGGTCGCAAAATTCGGGACGACGATCAATCTCACGGTAGCGCAAATACACTTAAACGACTGACCTCATAAAAGAAAGCTTCATATCAATCACCATCCGGCCAATCTGGTCGTTTTGCGCCAGTTGTTGGCTCAATGTGCAAAAGCCATTCGACGTGGAATTGCAGAATCATTCAACTTTGATGATGGCGAAGGAGCCTTCGCCTCCTCGTATTGAGGTGTGGTTTTGCTCTGCTCTATTTTCGGTCTTAAGTCGTCTTCAACACGTTTCATTTCGAGTCTCAGAGTCGAAGAAAAGTCTGAAGAAAAGTATAAAGCAAGTTTGCAAACTTTTGAGTAGGCGGTCGTGTAATATGGGCAGTCCCTTTATACATGGTGTATGAACCACATATTTTGTGTGTGTGTGGTTGGCATCACATATATATATTGCTTAGTTGTAAGTTCCTTAATTCTGTTGCATTAAAATTGCAGGCAATTATCAGTTTAGGGATCGTTTAAGGCCTATTGGCCATAATAAATGTCATTTCATCTTTTCCTTCTCGTTCGCGTAAATCGATGGATCGCTGAAAGCGAGCAACACGAGGAAAGCTTGGCCGATTTAAGTCTTCCGCAGTAAGTGCGAGTATACGGACGGGTCGTTCCCGTTACAGAGGTAGTATAACGTATTTATTTCCAAGTAGCCTAGAAAGAAGTAAACCTAGGTACATGTCACTTATGAAAAAGCGGTGCAGAATAGAACTATTGCTTTGAATACTCTCGCAGTTTGATTGGAGCATACGAACCCAACCGTAATGCGTTTGTGGTCGCGTACTCTTCGAATCAAAGCTTCCTATGTGCTAAGTGCTCGGCAATTCCGTTACACTTAGAAGCAATTGTAGTCAATCCCACCACCGTGTCGTTAAAGAACTTGATGCTCTGCGATGATGGAGCGAGGTAAGTTCGAATATCATTCAGACAAGCTAAGCCAGCATATATTAATTGTTACTCACGGCTGAAGGGCGGAATGCAATTATGTCTATTGTTGACCCCGACGAGATAAGGCTAGTTGCAGCTATAAGGCGGGATGCGGTAATTGCCTGAAGATGTTCGCCGAAACAGTCTAGTGAGTAGGAGAACAGATGGCACCCACCGTTAAGCCGCTAATGTTAAAAGGCTAGACGTTGGAAGGCGGGGACGGAAAGAGAGAATTTCTTCCTCTGATCCAAGAAAGTTGAAATTGCCGTAAATCTGATCGCGTGCGATCTCCAAACTAGGGTGCCGCGCGCGAGAATAGATTTTAAACTGCAGTATTTTACCAGGCATATTAGGGACGCTCAAAGTTCATGTCCACTCGTCGAGTGAGGCAAGAAATATTAAACTATGTGTAGGCAATGAGAACTTTAATTGCCGCAACGACATCAGACATTCTCCTAAGGGTGGATGCAGCTATCACTATCATAAAGGGCGTTACATAGTCTTTATCAGGCGCTTTGCTAACAAATAACACGTGAGAGCGGGACCGTGATATGGCTTTGATAAGACGATATAGAGCATAAGCTGTCTTCACAGTCTCTTCCAAATAATAAAGCTCAACTCAACCCGTTTTTGCTGCGACCGTGCCACTACATATTCTTGTGTTTTCATCAATTTCTGGAACTGGCATGTCGCTTCTTACATCTTGGCTCCGTATCGTTGCGTAATTGGTGCACGACTACCGACCTCGTTGTGCTAAAATCACCGATTTTGCTACGAAGTGTAACCAGGCTCATATCAGTATGTCAAATTGGATCGACAGTCCACTTTCGAAGCCACTTCATGTCAATTTGCTAGCGCCTCGAACAAAGTTCACCAAAACGTCGAAAAATCGTATATCCGGGATGATGATGGCTGTCAAGCCATTATATCGAGAAACGTTTTGTCGAAGAGCATCTTGGTTCACCTTCACAGGTAGCGATATAGCTGTCGACATCGAGAAAAACCGTCTTGTCCAGGTAACCCACAAATATCACAATCCGGGTAATACTAAATGAGTCTTCTAAAAGACCACTATAATATACTTTTCAAATACTCTGCCGTGTCTCCCAGACATGCTGAAGGTGCCAATGCATGCGTCGATGGTTGAAACCGTTGAAACGTTACACACTTGCGCACATGTTTGACTGTCTCCCTATCTATACATGTTGGATCACCAAAACATAGCGCGCACAGAGCAGCACATCTTTTCTCTTCCGAGGTGGCCTTTCACAGAGGAGTCATGGGACGCGCATAGTATTTTGTATCTGATGTCCTCATCATGAGGACTTTCTACCCGTTGAGGTTCGTGTGGGTCAGTGCTGTAATCCAGTAAGGGATAGCGATTCAGATGTGCAAACACTCATTTTTTTATCAAATGACATCCGAACCCTTGGACTTCTTGCCTTCCAAAGAGCACAACCCATTTTATGTCGAGCCGGTACGTGGTACATACTGTCCTATTTATTGGCGACGTCACCAATTTGACATCCGACAATAAATAGTCGAGACGACGCAAAGATGCGTTTGCTACTACACTAAGCCGGCCCGACTTATTCCTTATATTTCAAACAACTAGCTAGATGAAGGACAACCATTTTTGCCATTTTCGACGAAAGATTAGGTGACGACGTCGCTGTGCGCAACGCCACTTAATCGTTATAGAGCACAAACGGCTAAGAGCCAACCAAGTGCACGCCTATCTTGATAAGGACATTCATTACCTACTACAATTTGCTGCTACTTCGTCATCTCCTTATCTTGAACAAGGTACTTCTCCACAGTAACATTTTAGGTGGTGATAAAGTGGACATGGCTATTGCAGAAAAGGCAGCTATCAATGCTGCTAAAAAATCGAATGCGTGCTCGGCTCTAGACATTCTAAATTTACTTTTGCCTTCCCAATGCATCTGAAACGCTTTGAATTCTACCAGATGCATTGCTTTACCCAAATCAGACACCGATTGCATAAACGCGCAATCAATTTTGAGACATCCTTTTGACGAAGATTGATGAGGGTTTGTATCGCGTCTGCATGATTTACACTGTACTTGTGCCAATTGTTAGTCAGGTTGAATCCTTTCCTCCATTTCATTAAGATAAAGGCACTGGTCATTATACATTAGCTTTCAGCTACGCAGGATCCGCGCACAGATCCCGCTTCCCATAAAACAGCTCAGAAAAATGATTTCGTAAACGCCAGAGACGCACTTGTCTATTTTGGTGATCCCCTTTTTAAGCGCAAAATTCGAGCATTTCTTCTCATTACTATCAACATCCAATTCCCCGTGCTCTGTATGAAGAAATCGTAAAAACATTGGGGCGTAGCCACCGTATAGTCCAAACTATAGGACACTCCTGGTGTTGATAGCTTCTGTGGCGTTACCAGCTATCCCAGAGCATCCCGCGCGGAGTACAGACATCACTGAGAGGGATGTCGCTGACCTAGATCGACAATCAAGAAACCATGTCGACCAGTCTAAGCGCACTGACCAAAGTTTAGCTGTCCATGCTGTTCTTTGGTACATCTTTCCTAGGATCAGCATTTGCTGCAAAATTGCGGCTGTATTTACCTTTTGTAAGCATGGCCACTTCGCCATATGCCGTCCATTTCTCTGACACAGAGAGTTGGCACCAAAAGGTTATTTCTTACCGAATCCGCTTTCATAGCTCTTGCAAAAGGATGGGCCGATGATATTACACGGATCCTTTGAAAGGGTCCACTTCTGTGTGATGCATTTTTCAATATTCTAACCCAGGTAGATTTCATGACGAGAGCACACTTGTTACCTCGTCGTGATTTCCGTCAAGAAACTTAGTGTTTATTGTCTCACTCCTTACACTCAGTGTTCCCGTAAACATACTCATCCGCAAAAAATGATAAACTCAGTTTACCTTCGCCGGGATAATCAGTAGCTACATCGTCTTGTCGCTATGTGCATACATTCCGTGAGGATTACCCCACAAGCTTGACTTTGCTGTTTTGCACTCTTGTGTGACTGTGTGACGAGTTTACTGTGCGGAACAGTAAAATTTCCCGGGGTAACGGAGAGAAAGATTGTTTACTTGTAAGCGAAGTGGCCGGGGTAGTCATACCGAATATAAGTTGACCCTCATCACCTCCGGTAGAAGCTTTACCGTCACATTGTGACAAGGATGAGACATTCTTCAAATCTTCAGATTTTGCTCATTATATTCGCAACTCACAACCGCCCTTCAGCAATGCTGAATCCAAAACGGAATTTTGCGACACCCAGTCATTCCCACTTTCCTCCTGTAGTTGCTGAGTATGCATAGTTGAGCTTTTCGCCTCTCTTTCACTTTAGGAAACCACGACAAACAGTTGTCCCTATTCTTGTCTCATTCCGAGGCCACGGATAACAGCCGCTTCAGCCTTTCAGGCTCTGCTTGAGGTGCGTAACAATACAATCGCTAATATTTCGGACAATCCACTTTCAGTCGGCCTATGGCTCGTGGCGTTCAAACCATGCCATGCGTAATATGAGATCGTATTTGGAATCCAGGCCTAGGCAAGGCTATGCTTTACGCATCCAATATCATTAAACTTCACGAAAGGCTTAATTAACATAACCATCGACATTTTCACTAGTGTTTTTGTTGAAAGACGCGCGAAAATTGTGTCCGAATATGACATCGTCAATGCCTCCATGCACTATCCTTTTTTACAGATTTTCTTCGTACGTATCTGCACGATGTTTTTATTTTATAAAGACTGTTGGCGATATCACAAATCCCGGGACTCTCATTACAATGACCGACAAGCCTGGACAGTAAGCTCCACTTCTCTTAGTGATAGTCGCTCCTTTTATGCCTGAGAATTATTGAATGTGATCACTACGACGTATAAAATTCCCAAAATTTTTAAAGTAGGCCAGTATGCACCTTCAAGATTTCACGCTTTCCCAAGAGTGATTTGTCGCACGCTCTTCCCATGCATGGGTGAGTTTTGTATTTCCGACATATTTATATAGCTTCCACTTTCAGTGCTCATCCAGCACAAAAATCGAACTATGCATTAATCCATACAGCGACAGCTTGAGATTGTACACGTAATGATGAATGGATTGATGAAAGTCGCCCTGGGGTTAAACCATAAAAATGTATTTCTTTAAGCACTCTATTGAGCAAAGCGATCTTAACATCCATTTGATGTATAGTCAGGCTGTACTTTACACTGAGTCTACACAACCGCTTCCTCGAAAAGATAGGGTGAATGCGGAAGATTTTGGTGCGAGCCGCATTCCTCCATTGAATTAGTAACCGTTACCACACTGAAACAGGGCCTGACACCATTGCGACGATACTAGCTCTTAGATCCTGGGAGTTTTCTGCTACTTTCTGCTTCTCTTGACAGAATGAGAGCTTTGAACGCACTCGATGTGCCCGGTCAGGCTGCACGAACATAGGATGCTACCGTTACTACTCCGCTAGCCTAGCAAAAAGAATTCCTGCGTTTGCGTCTGGGTCTCCAAGGACTCGGACGCTCAATATGAGCGGCCTGACGATGTGTGTCGTCTGTTTCCCACCGGCAACTCGATTTGGGCGCTTCTGCAGGTGTTAAACAGCTTACTCTCAGAGCTGGAGATTGCTTCAGCAATGTACCAGTCGAGCGACTATCGCATTCATCTTTTGGGTGCCAGTCCCCGATTTCGTCGGGTCCAAGATAGACATGTGCTCACTTATCTAATTATTTGTATTGGGGGCAGATGCTCGAGAATTCCATGTTCCATCTTCACTGAGGACACAGGTGCTTTCACGACGCGATCTAGAGATTGACTAGAAGTGCTATCAAGTGCAAAAGCGTTTTGCACCGAAAAATTCGAGTCAAGAGTCCGCGTTTACAAACGCATAGAGGTTGCTACCGCAACTAGTTCCCAGATTTGTAAAAGTACATTTACACAAGACTACTTTATATTAACTGATACTTAACGAACACGTTTTAATTTTCCTTGTATTTGAGGTGTCTGTGTGCCTCGTGTACCACCCGCGTCTTCTTCATACGGATGCTTCAGTACATACTAAATTTATTATATTTATAATCAAACAAAAGTGCAATGTGAATTATGAACAACTGTACAGTATTGATTCGATACACCGTGTAAGATATGAGTATGCCTACCCTGCCACATTACCCCCTCTAGCTTAAGCGCACTTCCTTACCTACAATAGTCAAAGTCTGACCCCTGATTTTTTCTTAAAAATTATACAACAAACCTTGCAGTCAATATTTGGGCATCATGTCTTTTAGGGAGAACAATAAAATCTACTTAAACACGTGTCAGGCCAGACATTTTAGCCAATGCTGAATCACTTGAATTGCGATTTGATAAATAGATGTCACCGCAACGCGTGGCATTTGTAGTGTCATTCTCGTATTCTCCCGAAGGAAATCTTTCCTACCCTTTTTATCAATGTCTGACATCAACGCGCTCGTACTCCAGCCATTAAATCAGTTTTTTAAGAACTCACTGCACCTGATCAAGAAGTGCAACAAGCCCGATCGAAAAGGTATGGCTCGTCAGGTCCCTTGAGATGCGCTAATGTTCCACTCTGACTGGATTCTTGTGTAGAGTTTGCCCGTATTGCCGGCGCCACGTCCGTGGGTTTCCTTATGATGGGCTTTATCGGATTTTTCGTGAAACTTGTGCATATTCCCATCAACAATATTCTTGTGGGTGGTGGCGCCTAGTTCTTTAGCAGTTGGATTTCACTGTCGCTTAGCTTCTGCAAGTTAATCGCTGAATAGACATTAGTTGTACGTTAAAACACTTCCGACTGTTCAATATCTATGCAGGACGCGTCAGAGGCGATGGCAAAACTTTTCTAAATCAACAATAGATCAAGCAACAAGATCAAATAGCACGCGATCGTGGCAAAAAGCTACTACTACCAATGATGTACGCGCAAGAAGCATTTATAATAGGTTTATTCTGATATAATATACTGATCGTAGAGTTTCTAAGACCGCGCTAAAGTCAGCTCTCATTAGATGAATATTATCCCGCTGATCAAACTCGAAAAGGTTTGATGACACTTCAAAGCGCCAATGAATTAGGAATTTTCCGAACATTGCCCTTAACGTTGGCAAAAAGGAATGCCACCTTCCTAATCGAATGGTGCACTGCGTCTGGAGAAACGTTGCTGCAAACAGCAGTGCTCCACCACCAGCTTGAAGCAGACAATTACTGCTATATCATAGCGCCTCACCGCAAACGAAGCTTTCAGAAAAAACGAATTTGCGAGCGGTAACGGCCCCGATACATAATCCAGCAGCACGAAAGTTAAACTTCGGTACAGTCGCCTGCTCGACACTGCTGAAGCTACACCGATACATTACGCCTGTGGTGTATGACAACTTGACATGCTTAAGCTGCTTCTGTCTGTTGTCTCACCTTTACATGATACAGCAGAGCGTTGGCGACCGGACAGTTTGTTACAATGGGCAATCACAAGTGGTCAGTCTGCCGTAGTGGAATTTCTCGTAATTCAAACCCGTCTGGAAGCTGATTGCTTTGATGAGCAGGGAATAACTCGGTGGCGATTGCCGTGCAGGCGCTCGCGACGTTTGATACTCCTGCTCGACTAAAAATACTCGAGGCTATTTTCCAATCACTATTTCGGCGCGATCCTACACATGGAGATGCTGATATCAATCACAAGAACATGCGCGGCTTAACGGCTTTTGATGTGGCTGAAACAACAGCAACTAAACAGATTCTTATAAAATTCGGTGCTCGGACTGCCCGCATCATTTCTGTGGAGGAAGCTCTTCGCTGGAATTGCAATCGATATCGAGACGAGATCGGGTATCTATCTATCTGTGCCTGGACGATGCCGACTGTTTTTTCGAGAGAACGTTACTTAGCCCGCTCAGTTTATGCCTTTTTTGTCTAAAATTTTGCACTTGTATTTTTTTGCTGCTTATACAAGTCATTTAGACGATTGGTCATGTGTGGATCCTATGCAATATAGGCGAATATGTTCGGAGTGATAAGAGCATGACGTTATAGCAAATACTCGGCAGCATTCAGGGACTTTCTAAACATGTGATGATGGTCCAGCCTATCGATTATGCTGGCTCCAGTTTCTCAACGAGTTTTTAAACACACACATTGAAGCCTAATGCAAAGAAGTCCACCTTTCGCCGCTTATAAGCTCGACCAATTTAAAATGTGTTGAAGAAATAAAGCCTCATAGTCGATGTGTGAATGGGCGTAAGCAGAAAAAATCATTTTGCTGATCACATCCGCCACTCGCTCGATCAAGAGTCGAGGTTGGACTCACGTTGCTGCTGAAGGCAATCTTGAGGACAAACTAACCCACCGCATACAACCTGGAGCATATCGCCATTCCTTACCGCTTCGAAAGTGATCCTACAATGACGGTAGAAGTGACGTTGCATGACCCATCCACCCGGGGAGCTCAAACCAATTTGGAGTCAATCATTGTCATATTGCATTAGCAGCGTTTTTTCGCGCAAGCTTCCTGCTGCGGAATCTGCAAGCCGCTTACGCTATCTACTGGTCTTTGAGGCCTTGAACAGATTTGAAATATTAGCTTTTTGCATTTGTTGCGGTTGATTCTTTTAGCAATACCAACGTGTTGTCATAGGCGGGAGAGGCAGATTTTCAGGTAATAGCATACAATGCATGTGCACGAAGAAATTACTGAAAAGCGACAAGTCTAGAAGCTCAGATTTGAAGCATAGCCAACCGAATATTTTTTACGTTTAAGGATGGATATGTGAACGCGGATTGTGTTAACCCAAAGCTATTATTCATCTTCTGTCTTGCGCAGACCAGTAAACGCTGATGTGATAATCATAGCAACGGAAACAACACACATTAGGTGGTCCAAGCGCAGCTTCAGGGCAAAGAAGTTTAACGATCATATTTGCATTTAGTGAAACTTACGCCAAGATACATTCATACTTTGAACTGGTGCATTGATTAACTATGATGCTTGCCTCGCTTTCGATTTTGAGATGGTGATGTAAAGTAGTCGGTTGTCCAAATCCACATATTTTTATACTCTCAAATTTTTGGTTTACTGCTCATCTTGAGGGTTTTGGAGCCAGAATTGAGGATCTACGACGTTGTTGCATCTATTCAACAGCGGATCAGTTATATGCGCGCTTGTAAATCACCAGTAGCCCATCCTTTACCATTCAGTCTGATTTCTGTGCTGAGCGAATTGACAGCATATTGAAGTTAAAATTGGAACAATTGGACCAGCCGTTATTTCAAATGTGACTTTTGGATCTTTCGTCTCATCGCGTGAAAGTATCCAAACACACGCGCCGGAATTTGGCTGCGGAAATGAGCCTGCTGCTCAATCGCATTCGCTACTTGCAGCACTCGCTCTTCTGTCTTGCAAGCACCCATGAGCTGCAGACCGAGAGGGTAGCTACCATCCATCGTCAAGGCAACTGGTATGGATATGGAAGGTAGACCTGCCAAATTTGCTGGCACGGTCATGACGTCATTAAGATACATGGCGACCGGATCTTCCTTTGCCTGCTCGCTTCTGACAAGAAACGGTGCAGACGGCGTCGTTGGGGTTAGCAAAACATCAATTCTTTGTTCGTCAAAAACTCGTTGGAAATCATGTCGGACACGTTGGCGCAGGACCAAACCTCGCTCGTAGTAATCAGTTTTGGCACCTGCAGATAGCACAAACGCACCAGAAAGGACACGGCGCTGAAGGACAAATACAAGCAATAGTCATTTAGCTAAATGATAGATACTTTAAATTTTGGTGGCACTCACTTGCACTTCTTCACCGAATCCGTTCGATCGTGTTCTACAATACAAGTCACCAAGCGTTTCAGACTGGTCCTTTTGGTTTTCTAGCGCAATTTCCTTGGCCCTGATGTTCGTGCATCCAAATTATCAGTAAACGAAAATCGAAGGGTAAGCCTGTCGACAAAAGCTTACCTAATGCCGTATCGAACACCGTCATAGCGAGACAGATTGGAAGATGCCTCGGCACATGCCAAAATGTAGTACGCAGGGATGCATATTTTTGTCGTTGGTAGTGACGCACTAACGACCTGAGCTCCCGCGTCACGAAGCCAGGCGACACCCTTATCCCAGACATCTAAGATTTCATGAGGCAATTCATTAACAGAGTACTCCACTGGAATGCCCACTCGAACACCGGTTAGATCGATTTTATTCAATTGCTGTGATGCCTTTACTGTGTCTTGGCACTACGAAACAGCGTGAAATCTTTGTTGCCATCATTACAAAAACTTAAAACATACCCAAGCTTCAGACAGTTCATCAGTCATACAGGTGGAGTCCATATGGCAGCGACCCGAGATAGCTTTCAAGATGACGGCAGCATCGCTACATACACGCCAAGCATATAATAAGCGTAAATATCGCAGCAGTATTATCTTGCACTCACCCGACAGATCGAGCAAAAATACCCGGCGTATCTAACGAGCTGGCGTACGATATCATACCGTGACGCGATATTCGCCCGTAAGATGGCTTTAATCCGACTATACCACAATACGCAGCAGGCTTTTACCGGCAATACACAAACGATACCTTTTTCAGAACTGGATGACTGCAACCTATCGCCATATCACTCACCTGACGTACTGAGCCTCCCGTATCCGATCCGAGCGCGGCAAAGCAGCATCCCGATGCTACTGCAGCCGCACTACCACCAGAGCTTCCCCCAGCCACTGCCGCTTTGTCAGTTAAATTTTTTGACCACGGGTTTATGGTGGCTCCAAACATAGAGTAGAGTGTACCAGAGCCCATTGCAAACTCGTCCATATTAAGCTTGCCGAGAGGCACGGCGCCCTGATCAAGAAGTCTCTGGGTAGCTGTTGACTCATACGGAGCAACAAAGTTTTTTAGCATTTGAGAGGCAGCTGTTGTGGGTACGTTTTTCATGCAAAAAACATCTTTGATGCCAATAGGAATGCCGTCTATTAATCCTAAAGTATGGCCGGTTGCGCGCCGCTCATCTGACGCCAAGGCTAGCTCCAGCGCGCGATCAAAGTCCGTATACACAAAAAAATTAAGCGCTCGCGTTTTCTTCACCTGATTAATGCACGCCTGTGTTAACTCTACAGCCGATACATTACCTAGGGCGAGTGCATTCGCGGCGGACAGTAGAGACACTTTGCACCAGTTGCTGATGCTTTGCGACGATGAATTACGCTGTATGCGCTTTGATCTCATTCCGATCCGCCTATCATATTGGACTTATGTCAGCACGCTATCAATGGCAGCAGGGACAGCACGTACCACTGCAAGATGCCCATCATGTCTACCGCACAAAAGTGCTGGTTGAGATTCTATTTGAGAGGATAAGATGGGAATATTATATGATAGGTCATTAGAGTTGTTAAACGCTGTGTTGTACGCAATGCTACAAGTAATTCTGGTGACATCTGCTGTGTTTGCGGTATTCGCCTCGGAAAGGATAAACACAACTCAGAGTCAAGTAAGTCTGGTGCGCCCTGAGCGTGTTTCGCTCTTTCATAAACTAGAAATTGTGCGTACACTGGACATTAACAGCTTCAAGTCCATGCTTAATGATACGCATACCGTTTGGCTCGTGAACTTTTACTCCCCATGGTGTCCTCACTGTCTTCAGTTTGCTACTGAATGGGAAGATGTGGCAAAAATTTACGCCAAGGTAGAATCCATCCAACTAGGCGCCGTGGACTGCACAACACAGAACGAGATTTGCGACCGTGAGGGCGTTTACTCGTATCCTGGCATCAAAATGTACCATGTGCCACCAAAAAGTAAGGCAGCCATTGATATGTCCCATGATGATAACGTCTATGCCCGACATGTTGCCAAGTGGATCGAGGAGACACTAAAGGAAAACGGAATGGGGCCAATTATCAATGTAGGCGGGATAAACTCGAGCACCTCAAAGCATCGCGGTCTGATAAAATTATATAAATTTGGAGACCCAGTAGAGCCACTTTACAATGAAAAGGCTATGGACACTCGTATTAAAAGACTGAAGGATGCAGGAAGTACGGTGTTGCTAACGCTTGAGGACGGTTTCTTTATGGGCACGACAATGTTGACAGGGGAACGATATGAGGCTGCGGTAACGTGGGTACAGACACTGGCAATAGCTTTTCCGCTAAAAGAGAATCGCGCTGCGTTTGCGCTGCTTTTGGATTTGATAAGACAGCAGCAGACATGGAGTCAAAAAGACTGGAATGCTGTGTTGTACAAGTGGAAAGACTCGGCTAATGCGATCAGTTATCCTACGAATTTATTTGCCAGCAAGGAAAATTTGAGCTTGTGCACAACATTTACGTGCGGGCTGTGGACGCTGTTTCACAGTTTGACGGTCAATGCTGATCAGCTGCAGCCGAGCAAGGTCCTCAAAGCTATTCGACTTGTTGTTGAGCATTTTTTTGGCTGCGAAGAGTGCAGACGTCATTTTTTGAAGGCAAGCCCCGATATTATTGTTAAAACGCTGGCGCTTGCAGATGACGATGGCTCTCACGTCGTAACAATCTGGTTGTGGCTGATGCACAATAGAGTCAACCGAGTTCTTGGGAAACCTAGGTGGCCTACGAACGTGTCTTGTCCGAACTGCTTCTTCACCACTGATCAGCCGCTATCTCTGAACTTAGCGCAGTTGAATCTAGAAGATATCGCAACGTACACCAGAAATGTCTACAGGTTTGACGACCAGCTTAAAGATATCCAGCTTCACCAAAACATCACCATCATGTTGTGGACTAATCCTTTGATGATTGCTGGCGCATTGCTGATCGCATTCGTCATTACAACGTTATTGCTGCAAAAATATCTCCGGATAAAACCGAAGAAAACTCGAGATCATATGGCATGATTCGACTGCGATGCATACAAATACATTCACGACGGTAAAGTCTCGCGTTCTGGTATTAATGAAATAACTCAACATTCGCCAAACATACTCATAACATTAATTTTCGCTTGGATCGGTTATACAGCAGGTGGTCAAACAGATATAATTAGTCTCGCACCTCAGCGGCAGTACAAACCGCAATATTTATAGCATTTGCGCAATTATTTTCCGCTCACAACCTTACACATTCAATCAGAGCGTCGCGAATGCGAAAATGTTGTCTAGCTTGATACTACCGCATTCCTCGCAACTAAATTTCTTTGCACGTCGCCAACTCACGATACTCTTTGAAATATATAGAAATTCACATGACCCCTACAACCCTGCTAGACGATAATGAAGCATAGCCCATAGAGATAAGCTCACGTGAAGCTACGGTTTGTAGACTGTTCAGAGATTACGTTGCACTGAACAGATTTTCGAGCATGTACTGAACGCAAACGAATTGGAATAGATCAGCTACTTCTGTATGGCGGAAAGCATTTTCGATTAAGCTGATAGCAATGCTTCAATTACGCGAAGGTCTTCTAATGAAAACAGAGCACGCAGGATATTGCGACAAATGAGCTGGTAATGAGTCATTCGAGGGTGATGTAATATTTCTTAATGATACATGCACACGACACATACGAGCTTTTATTGGTGCGTGTTACATGCTCAAGGATCCAAGCTTTAGACTGATGCCCTCCAATGTGCAAATAGAGACAAGTGATAGGAAGTAATTTTATCTTGCAGCGTGGTGTGGATAGTATTGGTAAATTGTCTTAATGAGCTCAGGATAAAAGCTTGAAAATTTCGCGGCTCACAGCCATCGTCATTGTACTTGGCAACTAATGGTATGCAGCGCGTCTGTACAACTATAACATCAGAGGCTTGAAGATGTACAGTGTTAGTTTTACAACTTTTACTTTTAAAAATGCGCTTGTCAGATTGTAAGGTTTGCAGCTTCAAACGTACGCTAACGCGATCTGGGGGTCGTTAAGACATAAATGAGCTCAATTTTTGTGCTTGGTGCTAATACGAAGAACCACCGCGAGGAAGCAAGTGGATAAGTCTTTAAATGGAAATTCTTGTAGAAAAATGCATTGTTGAAGTCACTGTAGATTAATGCATTGTTGAAGTCACTGTTTTCTAATATTGCGTGAATATAACCAAATGGAAAATTTGACAAATTGTATAGTCAACCTTAACTAGTGTTGTGACCCGGGTTGGTCATAACCCAGGTTAACCCAAGTCAGGTTTGACCCAAGTCAAATTGGATTGGTCTGGCCGTGACCCGGGTTAGGCGATGTCATCCTACACAAAGTTTGATGAATGATTTGTGCTCCTCTCGATGAGAGCAATCCATTTCTGCAGTTAAAATGTGTTCAATCTTATCCAAGACGGAGAA
>NW_020189964.1:333965-334108 GCF_900000015.1 Plasmopara halstedii
AAATCGGCTTGAAATTCTTCAACGTTACGCGAATTGTGCCGACCCCTGCCGCCAAGATTTTTCAACCATTCGCAACTGAAATTGCGTCTAGTGGTCGAAGTTCGCTGAAGTCGACTTGAAACGGACACATATGGCTGCTTGCT
>NW_020189964.1:334118-340470 GCF_900000015.1 Plasmopara halstedii
GACCTTCTCCCAACACATAGCACTTGACATTATGGACATTGGCTGGCCCAGCCGCTCTACGGATATGTAGGTCCAGGAACACCATCGACGTGCGCGTCAATCGCTTCTGTCCCGCTACTTTGAACACTGGCGGGTTTATAATTGGCACGATCTTCACGTCTTTGCACCGCTCTTGAATTATTCTGACGAAATTGACTGGTTCAATGCTATTATCCGCTCCAGTATCAGGACACATGGAGATTTCCAGAACTTCATTGATCAACACTGAATACTCATCCGACGCATCGTCTTCTTTGACTTTAGATCCATCAAAAGGACCCTCTTCCATTACATCATATTTCACCGCCACTCGCTTCACTTGTCAGCTTCTCTTCTCCCGTTGCGTCTTCAACCGGGCTTCGCGTTCTTCGGGTGTCGCCACTGGACAATCTCGAACCCAATGACTTCCTTTACAGGGTAGGCAACCGTGGCGAGGTCCGGATCCACTTCCACTCACGTTTCCCTTACGAGCGCTTGCATCTGAAGGTCGCGCCACTTGGTCAGACGTCGAAGAGTTGTTCACAGTTGGCTCGCGTTGTACCGGTGTAGTGCGATTCCCATCCCTATTAGGAAATCCTCTACCCGGTTTAGACCGATCCCGCCCATGGAATTTGTTGTAGTACAGCTGTTGCTCCTTGGCTCGCTTAAGTACCAACTTGTATAGCAGTTGATCATTCGCCTTGACGTTCTTATACTTGAGCTGCTTCAGCATTCCCTGGATCTCTTCCTTCAGCATTGGTGGTTAAAGGTTCTCCACCAGTATTTTGTTCCGCTCCTTCATGCGATCTGTATAGTCTAGGTCCCCTGTCCGACCACGACCCAGATTCTCTTGAGACAACCCATTCTCTTTGACTATTTGCTCGAATAGCATATAGTACATGGATACACGACTGGGAACATCTTCGATGGAAAGATCCATTTTCAATTGCTTGTTGAATAGGGCAGACGGGTCACTTACGTACGCCTCATTCATCGTTTCACATCGCTCTTTGACCTTCTCCATGATCTTGTCCTCGGAGATGTCTTGTTAGTCTTTGCCAAATTCGTATTGAGACAAGAAATTCAGCAAGTTGGGGTCAATGGGGGTGCGGATACCAGCAACCACATTCTCGAATGGCTCATTGGTCCACCGACAACGTTCCCGCACACGCACTTCGTACTGGCCCGGGCCCGGCCACTGTACGAGTGCCGTTTGGTCCCGCTCCTTCATCTTCGGCGGCGCAATATATTCGTATATTGGCTGCGGAACATACATGTCCACATCATCGTCCGTCACTAGACGAATCCGCGACATCTGCGTTGTTTTGCCTACGCTTCTGCGAACTGCTCGCAACCAAAGTATACTTTGTAGTCTCTTGTGATGTTCAATATAAATGCAGTAGTGTTTCTACAGCTCTATCTCCCTATGTGGGCTACGGAACGTGACTCTTCGCAACCGGCGGTTCTTGTGGACCGATTCCACGAACCGGTTACCCACTGTAGGGTATTGGGAAGTCTGATACCAGGACACCCGTTCACACTACGACGACCGAGTCTAGAAAGACTTTATCCTCTGTGACAAAGGAGCTAAAATTTATCAGGACCAGCTAAATGGATTCTCATCTTCAACAGACCCCACATGATATACACAGTTTGTAGTCCAAGAGTATGAGCGTAACTGCTCGTCTCACCAGTTACGAGAATATGCTGATGGGACATCCTTAAGACTCTTCACTTGGCGTCAGTGGGGGGTACAATCAGCTTCTAGCGTGACGCCGTTTATATTTAGCGTCTAGCTTGATGAGGACAGAAAGAGTTAGATTTTTTCTGGATTACAAACCTGAGATGGCCAAGATTTCGACCATGCTCCACATGTAGCAATAGCGCGTTGTTCTAACAGTATCCATGTTAAGAAGCAACGAGAATGAGATCCTAATCGCAATGACCCTATAGTTGGTGCAGCGGGGGTGCCATGTGCACGTCTCCTGGTGAATGTCGCGGGGTGTGCTGTGCGTAATAGAATTATATTGAACGCTGATAAGCATTTGCGATACCGAGGGGCGAGATCGGGCGATCGCGATCAAATCTCTCCTGTTTACGGCTGCGGAAACGCACACGACGTGACAAATGTTCCGACAGAAAATCAATGCGCGAGAATAAAGAGCGACGTCGATAAGGACGCTTGGCTGCCACAAGCCTGGAAGCTAAATGCATTTGACTTGGTACCTCAGCTGCTGACAACGTGGCGAGCGTTTGATTGCCAGATTCGTTGCCGCCACGTCAATCTGAAATCATTCCGCACGATATATTGGGTAATTCTGCTCATACATCGTTGTGTGTTTGGCAACAGTTCCCGTTAACGAGCTTTGCCTAACAAATCTTCGTTTGCGACAATGATAGCCAAAGGGAACATGTTAGCCGAAACATACTTAAAATCAGTACGAGTGTAACGAATCGCAATTCAATTACTCTAAGAGACTCTTCCGATTATGATGTAAACTGTATTTCTCGGTTCTATTTGCGGCAAAGCCGCGTATATCTAAATCTATAGGCTTTCCTACCTAGATTGCAAAACCTGATTAAATGTATAACTACTGGCAGTCCAGCCACGTACTGACCTCTTGTTAAAAAGTAGCCACACAGTTGTGTGGTCGTACCATCTTGTGTGACCCGCACCCTTCATACCAGGGCACATGAAATCCTGTTACAGTTGGAACATATGCGATTGGTGAGAAGTTGATGCAACAGATGCGGCGAGTGTTTGCACGTCTTACCAGGCTTAGCGTGTGCGCTGAGTTTCTTGTGTATGTGGTCAGGGAGGCGTAAATTTGCAAACTATGTCCAAGAGCTGGGAGTTTTATCGCCGCGATGGTGAGAGACGAACCATCAGAGGCATCCATCTTCATGAATCGCACCGGAGTAGTACGGAAATTTTCGTCCTCTCTACCTCATTTGAGAAAGCTATTGTCGTCGCATTTAATACGAAATACAATATTCGTGCCACAAGGGCCAGCTATGGTGCCATGCTGAGGAGAAAGAGAGAGAATGCTAAGTTGCCAAACAGCTCCGTGGTACTCGCAGATGTAACATTTGCAAGTGAATTAAGTATCTGCGCCTTGCGCTTTTCTACTCATCTCAGTTAAGAGATACGAGGCGGTCTCTCAAGTAGTGGCGCTCGATGAGCCACTCGTGAAGAGATTTTGAGCTCCAGTGAGTGCACGATACCAGGCGCTTCAAGCTGAAGAGCTCGCGCATTTTGCGCAGTCTGTCGAAATTGATACGAGGGGTCCTGCATTGTATGATAAAGACGTCGTTGCGAACGTCAATGAGAGTAAACCACGGGTCGAGACACGAGCGTGCTCTAGATTTGGCAAGGTGGGGCACATTTTGGCTGCTTGCCTCGACGAGAAGAAAAAAGTATAATGATGCCGATGGTGTCTGGAGGAGAAACGACGAGAAAAAGGCAATTGTAAACTACATCTTGTGCGTGCAAGATAGCGGCATGCAAGACAAGATCTGGATCCTGGATAGCGGGTCGAAACGGCATCTCGTGAACAACACAGCACAATTGGAAGTTGCTCGCGAATGCGAAGACCAATGCTTAGTAGATGATGGCAAAATGCTTCAGCTGACGCTGGTTGGTAGCGCACTGCTTCGGGTAATGGCGCTCAGCAAGCCGAGCATCATTCGCCTAACGGACGTCTACTACGAACCGATATATTGTCGTACGGCAAGCTAGAACTTAGAAGATACGGACTTGAGTATACAAACGATCGGCGAGCAATCAGATCGCTCAGCACCGGTAACATTGTCTTTGATGTGGCACTACAAAACAACGTGCTTGTTGTCAAAGTACAAGCCAAACACGAAAGCATCAGCAAGACTGGCTCAATCGTGGCATCGATCACAAAGGTGAAGCGCGGAGAAGACGTGCAGCGTGGAGCACTCGTGCATTTTCATCAGCGCTTTGAACACCTTTAGTACGACACAATCAAGAGGATGGTGCTTGAGCCTGGCTCTGGAATTCAGCTCACAGACTGTCGACGCATGGTGTGCGTCACGCGCCCATAGTAAGCAAACCGAAGAATACGCTGTCAAAGAAAGACATGGACGCGCACTCCCCGATCGATCGCATCTGTCATGTGATTTGCTCGGACCTTAAGGGGTCGATGACACCAAAGGACCAACTTAAGAATCGGCACCTCGTTAGCTATGTCAATCATAAGAGCAATTACTGCCGTGTTCTTGTGGCGCGCATCAAGGACCAAGCGGCAATTTTTTTAAGGATTCTTGGTTTTCGTTGAGAAGCGTTTCGACTGTCGTGTTCATGTACTATGCACAGATAGGGACGGTGAATATCAAAACATTGATTTGTTCTGCAAGTCTGTAGACGTGTCACTGCAGGTGAGCGAAGCAAGGAATCAAGCATCAAACGGCAAGGCAGAACGCATACACCGGACAGTTCTAAACATGGCACGCTCTAAGACTTTTTCAAACAAGATCCCGCTAAAAATCTGGGTAGATGCAGCGAAGTTCTCGGCCTACAGACTGAATCGCAGTCCCGCGAGCTCGAATGTCAACCAAGCATCACTAATCGAGGTGCTAGGAAGTCATGCACCCGACCTTCAAGGCATAGTTACTTTCGGCTCTGTGTGAACAGTATTATCGTGGAGAACCTTTTGGCACATATGGCGTAGATAAGTGTCTTTGTGGGTTGCAGCGACGAGACCAAGAGATATCGCGAACGCATGAACAACTTCATGACATATACTTCAAATATGTACTTTTGGTCTCCGAAAAGTCGCACTCGATTATCCTGGCAGTGAAACATTTGTGGACCTTCTGAGCGAGATGGGTCATCTCGCTAATTTAGGTGATTCCGTCTGTTGTTGAGGATACAGCTAAGCTGTTCCTCGACAAGTTTTTGCTAGCATGGCCTGCCAGTGGCCATCGTGTCGCACTGTCGTCAACGCTTTACAGCCAATTTCGGTCAATTCTACAAAATATTAGATTGGACATGTTGACACCTGACCATCTGCAGACAAGTGAGCTTGCGGAGCGCATAAATTGCGCAATTGAGAATACGATAGTTTGACGCAATTACGCGAAAAGACCGCTGCTGTAATGGGGTTACACGTACCCTATTATGGAAGGGTGGGTATCACACAAGTTAGTGTAACTGCATAGAGGTGTGGCTACACCGTAACAAGAAGCCACCACATGGCCAATTGTAATACATATTACAATATTGATTGGTTTTTTATATTAATTAGGTATTACTAGGCTAGTTAGAAAATCAAGGGTTTTGGATATTGGCGGCTCTGCCTCAACTAAAACAATCGAATACAGTCTCAATTTTGTACAGAAGTGTTCGTTTGCCTTGGTTAGCGCTTTAGCATTTGGAGGTAGTGGGTTGCGATCCGCTACACTTGTACTGGTTCTTGGAAAGAACGTAAGGTCGGTGACCTAGCTTCCTCTAAGCAAAAAGCTGTGGCAGCTCCGCTGCAGCAGATCGAGTATGATTTGTTTCCACTCATCATTTCTGTATTTATAAACGCAGTACATGCTTCCAAAAGCCTCGCTTTAACCGTAACAAATGGTTTGTAAATTCTCGTGTTCCTGTGACACCCTCTTTAAAGTATCAGTTCTTGATAAAAATTGACTCGCTGGCCACACTTCAAGACATCCCCACAATTTTTTTCAATAATATGAGCATCATTCGTCGACTGCGCGACGCTACGACAGGAAGCCAGGATGTGACCTAGCAAGCTGGCTGGAGAAACACAGACGTACATGATGCGGGCAAAAGGGTTAGACAAATGCAAATATTTAACCTTTACATTCAGTGTCTACGGTCTAAAAATATATTCACAATCACGCTACGTGGAATCGCTCACGGTCGTAGCCGAAAACGGACTGAGTCGCACCCCATATAACCCGCAGAGAATGCGAAACATCTTGGGCTCTACGTGGGCTGGCTGAAGCCATATTATGATCTCACTCTCACCAGCCGGTTTGATATGTAACGGCTTGTTTGCTTAGTTGAGTACGAATGTCGTCTCCAACACCCCTTGTTGCTGATCCATTTTCTACTTTATCCCAGCAATGCAAAATTAAACACATGGGGCCTTAAGCCACACAGTCTGATGACGTAGCTTAAAAGCGCACTGAACGCTAGATTATCGCTGTTTCGGCCACACGTCAAAATTATCAGACGCTGAACTGACAGAGCTCAGGAGAGCCAGCTGGATGATGGCATTTTCCACCCATGCTGCTAGATGAGCAAAAAATTGCCTATTTCCATGTGAAGCGGGTAATGGACCGGCGGGTACAG
>NW_020189964.1:340480-350079 GCF_900000015.1 Plasmopara halstedii
TACACCACAGCTTCCTTGGGAGAGTGACGGGTCACTCTCATGTAACCCCGTTACAGAAACACCATACTGTAACATTTTGTATCAAACCCACAATGCGTACAGAAGTACATAGGGTACCTCCATGTAATGGCTATGTGTAGCTCATCACACTAAGTGTGGCCCATTACATACTTACTAGGATCTGGCGGTTGCATTTAGCTTATTATAAGCAGGCACAATTCGCCACTTGCTGTCAATTATCTGGCTCGGAAAGTCGGCGCCAAGTAGGGGATATACCCTTTCACCAAACCCGCCGCGTACATCGTACTGAAGAAAGCGTCGATACATTGACCGTCAAGAATTGCTTGACGTGTGTTAAGCAATTCTTGACGGTCAATGTATCGACGCTATCAGCGCACGTATCCCCCGGGCTTTCTTATGGTCCTCGGTAGTACCGATTCTTGGTACTTCTGAAAATTCCCAATTACACAAAAGTGTAATGTGAATTTCATCACAATTGTCAATTTGCACAGAACGTCCACATTTCTACAGTATATACCCCATGATTGTTTGACTAGCTATAATTCACCCATACAAAGCTTAAAACTTGATACTGTCAAATTTGCAATCATAATCTATTACAGTGCCACAAATTTATAGTCACACTTATGCTTTTCTACCAGCAAATGTAATATTTATATCATCTACTTGAGCACGAACGATGGCAGACCTTCGACTCATCCAACGCGTGCTACAGGCGCAGAAGACAACTCAGTTCTGCGCAAATGTCGACGCATGAAAAAAAATTTGACGTCGGTGACTGTGCTAAGTAGCACAGGCAGCAGCAACATACCACTGAGCACACCACACAGCACAACCATCATATACATGCGAAAGTAATACTTTTTAAACACGCGCGAGTCGGCTAGGGTCAGCACACTGAGGCCAATGATTTTAGTAACGGTAATTCCAAATACCACTGAAGTAAATACCTCGCGAAGTGCAGCACGAGCACGCTCGTCCCCCGTTCCTTGCGCCTTGGCAAAAAATCGAACGTAATGACCGCTAAACTCTACCGCAATACCAGCCGCAATGATCAGATTAACAATCGACAATCCATTGAGCATAATTTCCATTGGCTGCATCAGTCCCAGCACAAGAACAACTAGGTTTGTAGCCATCAGTGCGATTGCCAACGCATAATAGATACTGCCCAGATAAACCATTGTGACCACAAAAATGGCGGCGAGCGCAAGACCGATTAGTCTGTAGGCGTCTTCGATCACGGTCAAGTACTGCTCAAAGTACACATACGTGAGCGAGTATACCCAGACATCCACGCCAGTCTTCTCACTAATCCACTCGGCTGCAGCAAGGTTTTGTTTGTACGAGTCGATATAGTGCTGTTGAGTCGGGTTTGACGTACCTGTCACCATATATGACCAAGCTGTGATTTCTTCACCGAAGCCTCCGTTGTTTAACTTTACCGCCTGTGTAGAAGCAGTGACCGTTGGAATCGGTTTGTTGTCTATACTAAACTGTCCTCGATAAATGGAGCCTCCACCATACGAGCACGAAGAGCCGGCACTAGCTGTTGCAAACATGCTGAAAAGCGACATGTACTGATCTTCTGGTACAGGTGGTACGGTTACAGACGTCGTCAGGCATGTATCGGCTTCTGACCGCAGAGTCGCATACGTATCATTTCCGCTCTTTATTGGAATGTATGCACCGTCGGAATTCACACGACAACACTCGCTGTCAGGATTAACAAAGCCCCAAAAATCGTCCATCCACGAGTATGATGAACCGGGACTGATGTGAGTGACAGCCTTGTCGCCGGTGTTGGCCAGTGCATTCATGATGTTAGGAATCGAATAGGTGTCACATATATCCTTTGACTTGCAGAAGATTGTTTCCACGGCCTCCTCGTTTAGTGTCCACGTGCTTGGATTTCGTCCGTAGCCCGCTTCAACAATAAAGTACACAGGTACACCAGTTGCGAGATACACGTCCAGCGCATCAAAGTATTCAATCATGTAAGAGTCAGACGGCATTGCTTCTTTCTGTGGAAGCCCTTGGTCCAACGACTGTATTGAATAGATTGACCACAAAGTCCATGATAGAAACGCCAATAGCACAATCAGCTTGACAGGTTTAATAGTCAAGGCGGATGCGTAAGTGTCCACACAATAATCCAGATAATTAGTTAGTGTGCGATCTTCCGGTGTCACCGAACGGCAGGCTTCGTCGGGTCCAGGAGTCTTGGACTCCAATGACACGAGAGGAGCTGCTGTTTGCTGAGTCTGAAGACCACCCGCTGATGCTAATGGTGCTGCTGACGAGCGCTTGAAAATGATGTCGTACTTGCCGCTCAACTCACGGCGCTTGTCTAGAACGAGAATTGACAAGAATAAGGTCATCTGAAAGCAAAAGTTGACTGCTACGACACAAGACGCCATAGCTGCGAACCACAGTACAACTGGCATTGCTGAGATTGAGCCGAACGCAAATGCCACAGATTCAGCCACAGAGGCCATAAAGATACTAGGGCCAATGTACGCCAGACTCTCGGATACGATGGTTGTGGTTAATTGCTCAATTGCCTTAGGCTTTTGCTCGAGACCAACGAATAAAGCTGGCTTCTCACGTCGAAGTCTATCTTCCGTCTCGCTCATCGCGTGGATAAGGAGAAAGATGTTATCAACACCAATTGCAAGCGATAGGAAAGGGACTACTTCCATTATGATTAGTTGGAGCTTGACTCCAAACCACATGTACAGTCCGATGGTCGACGCCACTCCACAGACTATACACATCACTCCACAAAAGCCAGCCACAATCTTTGATGTTATGAAAAAGTCACGGCTAAACTTGATACGATTAATTCCGAGCGAAATGTAAATAATCATCAAGCAGTAACTCAGCGCCACGGGGCCCATACCGTTGCTCGATTCGGCATCCACCTCGTCCTGAACCGAGATTTCAGCAAAAAAGTACACATTAAACACTGTGTTAGACTTCGCCTCGTTCTTCATCGATTTAATGTACTCACGCTCCCACTTGATTGCAGGATCATTCTTGGCGTCGTCAGCATAATTGTAGATTAAGTATGACGAAACAAGCGCCACTGAATCTAAAAACAGCGTGTTATTGCTTTCTGCACCATCAGGAAACCCACCAAGGTACGTATTATACAAGTTCATGGGAGAACCGAAAGCCGACAAACATGGGCAATCGCTCATTGTAGATGGAAGGGAATCACCATCATCCAATACACTTTTCAGGTCTGTACAAAGTGCGACATCTGACGTTGTTGGAGAGTAGAGACAGTTGCTGAAGTGCGCCATCTCGAAGCCGTACTTTTCATAAAATTCGAAGTGCTCCATGTTGTTTTGAAAGTACTGAGTGATCGAGTTGACAGTACAGCCTGTGCCAGTTGCCTTCCAGCATATATCGTCCAAGGTTACTATCTCTTCATCATTAGCAGAAGTATAAACCACATCCGCCGCTGCATTTTGTATGCGAATCGCCTCCTTCAGAATCGAAGAGCGGTAAATAGTGCCTCCATCCTTGGGCACCATAATCACCTGCTCAATGCGGTAGAATGGGTTAAACAGCTCACCATAATGCTGACGCTCCTGATATGAAGTACTCGACGTAGACACCCACAATTTGATCGGATCGGTTTCGATCTCAATATTGTAAAAGCCGAAGACGCAAATTGCGATGACGCAACAAATCATCAGAATGATCTTTTTTGGCTGGTTGTCCGTCGAGACAAAGACAGCCCAAAGACGAAACTTTTTTGTCATGAGTTCGTCCATAAAACTCAAGCGTTCAGTGCTGGAATGCCCGTAGGCCTCGGATGTGTACGATCCAATGTGAGGTGTGCCGGTGTGTGAATCTGACGTGTCCAATCTACGCTCGCGATAGGCAGCAACAATGAAGCCCACAGTGAGAAACAGGGAAACGACTGCACCCAAAGTTGCAAGTATGTAGTTGAGTGGCATCCAATTGATCACACGAAGGTTCGATGCCAGGAAAATGTCAAGGTCGGCCCATGTCGAATCAGGACCAGTGACTTCAGTATCCGAAGTCACAGTATCGATAGCACCGTAGCAAGACTTGCTGTACGTTCGATCATCATTGGGGCTTATGGCGCACAGTGAGCCGCAGACGCCAATACAAGATGTCATTTGTTCGTTCATGGGAAGAATACAATTAGTCATATTTAGGCTGTCACAGTGACAAAACTTAGTCGTTTGCATCTCTTCTGGTAATTTGTCCATAGTCGTCACGTTTATCTGAAGCGGAGAGCCAATACTATTGAAAGAGTATCTTCCCATAAAGTCCATCAGGCCAAAGCCATCGTGACAATTCTGATTGGGATTGCACAGCAGTGAAAAAGAGCTGTCGTCTTTGCAAAAGTCATATATGTCACGAATCCAGTCATTGCCTACATAGTATGTGAGTTGTTCAATTGCAGGAAATACCGTATCAGGATGCTCATCATCGCCTTCCATGATACGAACTTCGTTGACGTCAAGAAAGAGACTGTTATCGGGACTGCAAGTCATTTGGCAGAAAATATTGCGTAAGTTTTCTTTGCAAGCCGAGCACAAACCGGGAATCATGCGGACCTGTGCGGACAGCCCCGTGTACTGGGACTCTGTGCAACAGAGCATATCGTCACCCTGGCCGATGGTCTGATTGAAGAGTAACGGACAGTCCACCTCAAATTGCTCGCGGTTCGAGTCTGACCACTCTGAGAATTTATTTACAAACCCAGCATCATAGGCGTTATTGACAGACGTTGGGTAATATCGATTAGGAATTGCGGCGCTCGGAGTTGTGACGGCCACGTAGGCCGAGTCAAAAGCTACGCAACGGCCAGGTGCTCGAATAAGGACACCCAGTTCTCGCACTAGAGCCGGGTCGCGAATACACTCTTCGACTTTTGAGTAGCTACACATGGTGATTTGCGACCTGATTTCGGATAGCATGGTAGCATTATCGGCGAGTGTCCATGGCACTTGGCTAGAGACAGACGAAGTGTTCATCGAATGCGCGACTGTGGAGCTGAGGCTAGTCGTTTTTGTCCTCTGAGTGACAGCACCCAGAGGCAGCAGCAGCACAGCAGAAATCAAAACGCGCATGAAGAAGGAACTGTGCGGAATAGAGAGAATTACCAAGCGAGAGCGGCGGAGCAAAACGCTCGTGATGCTTGCCTATTTGTCGGTAGAATTTCAAATGGGCTTGGTTGGAGGGAAGTCAGCGTCTGTGGCAGCGTAATACGAATAATACGAATAATGCCAACAACTCGAGTCGGACAGTGCGAACAGTGAATCCGGGCCCATCCATGCAATACAGTATTAAAAAGGCGTTGATCAAGATCAGAAGTGCTACAAGTTTCCAATTAACAGTACTGTACACAAGTTTTAATGATATGAGTCTGAATACCCTGTCGTATTTGCTAACAAACATAGTGTGGCTAATTGTCATCTGACATACTTTTTCTAATTGAGAGATTTCTGCAGTATGGATACTGCGCCCCAACACGCGGCTATGTTTGGATCCCTTTGCTGCGTGCGGCTGTGACTTGGCGGGCTTCCGACCGAATCACGTCAAGATTGCTGGAGACGATTGCTTATGAGACTAGGTGATGTTAAATTATGCTGTGAAATTTGGTTCTCACCAGTGCATCCAGGGACGCGAGATGGCAAGGTGCTCAAAAAATTTGGGCTGAATCAGATCACTTCGCGAAAGCTGCTCATCGTAAGGATCCCCTGCACCCGGCTCTCGATTGGGACTTGAGCTTCATGATGTAGCGTATCTGTGTTAGTAATTGTTTGCACAGCACCGAGAGTCTCGCACGGGGCGTGAATTGGTAGTAGCCTAGTGAGACGGCTGGCTACTAAATGTGGGTATCAATAAATTTCGAAGTCGTTCAATCAAAGGTGCATGCTAATCGTGCATCTTTGGCTGTGGCTCGTTAATGCATTAAGTTGCGATACGCAGCATCTCAGTGGTGACAGCTTTACTGACGGAGAAAGTTTCTTTGTAAGACAAAATTGAATGGCAGGAGGTACAACTTTGCAAACTTTGATTCTTGTCGTCAGGATTCATATCTGATGAATCTTCGGGCCGCAAGCTTAAAAAAATAATAAATTCGGCGCAAAACCGGTTGGTTAGTTCGTCAGAACCGTTTTTTCTAGTCGCAAAATGTATTTATTTCATTAGATGAGAACACGAGAATGGTTTCAAATTCAGCTAGTCGCTGCGCTCGACGGTCTAGTGCAGTTACGTTGCTGCATAGCTTGGTGCTAGCCTGTCCCCGTAAGCGCATTAAAAGGCTGGTTGGTCACTTCTAAGATTCGCGCGATGACGTGTCTGAGTTACATCTGTGCAACGCGACAGTTCCGTACTCGATAAGTTGCACCATAAAAACAGGGTGGAACTAACAACATACGGACTACTGAACGGTTAACGAACTTTTTAAGAAAAGATGATGAGCATGGGAGCGTCGGAAAAGAGCAAAGTTTTCTCTTTTCTTAAAACTCGTGCTCACGTCACTACCCGGCGATCTAATTTGACACCGAGCATGTGTACCGTCAGCGTACAGTTTCCATGCATTAAATGAGCATCTGTTTCTAACTTTTTGTGCAAGTAAATTTGCGTAGAAGTCAGGTTCGGAGCTGAGATATATTTCCGATGCTTTATCAAGTGCAAACATTTGGTGTGTATATGCGGTGACGCTTTCTGAACCGATTCTGAGCTTTTAAAGTCTCTTCTACTCACTTAAATTTCTTGGTAAAATTTACACACAAATATATTCCTTTAATAGGTAGATGAGCGACGACGGCTCAACGACGCGGGTGATAATTCATCTTGACCTTGACTGTTTCTATGCGCAGGTAGAACAGCGTCGTCTTCATATTCCGGAAGGTAAGCCTGTCGCGGTGCAGCAGTGGGGTAGTCTGCTAGCTATCAACTATGACGCACGCAAGTATGGCGTGAAGAAAGGTTTGATTGAGTATACCTTTTTGTAAGATATAGCCTTTGATGAACGACACTGAGATTAGGGGATTTTGTGGACGACGCTAAGAAGAAATGTCCGCAAATTCACGTGGTACGAACAATTGCCTGATTCTCCTCACCTGACGGCAAAGCCCGTACGAGGTGCTGACTAGAAGCTGACAGTTGTTACAGCCACATGTAGATACATTGGGCGAGAACCGCAAGCCGGGACATCTCTTTGACCGGACGTACCAGAAAGCCATCTTACGGAGGTACCGTGTTGCAAGTCGCGAGATCTTCGCGATTCTTAGCTCCATGGTTTCAGTGATTGAGAAGGCGAGCATCGACGAGGCATTCATGGACGTCACAGATATGGCTAAAGAGAGACTTGCGCGTATTGTGCGTTGATGTATGGTTTTGCAATGTATTAATTTTGGTGATAATTGTTATTTTTGTCTGCCCGAAGACAGAGTGTCTTTTCGTCAGATTTTTGCCAGGATCCTGCCAATCGCGATACGATGGTGTTTGGAGTAGCTGGAATGGATAAAAGTAAAACTTCTGACAAGGATTCCCTCAATTTGTGCGCGTTTCCCCTCACAAATATTGAGCAGCTTCTTTGCATTGGTGCAATTATCTCACGAGAGATTCGGCACGCAATCTACAACAAACTTGGCTATACTTGCTCAACGGGTATTGCCTGCAACAAGCTTCTTGCTAAGTTAGCGTCACCACTCAACAAACCGAACGGTCAAGTCGTGGTTGCTCCTCGCTTTGTCACCACTCTTTTGAAAAGTTTGCCAATGCGGAAGATACGAGGGCTTGGTGGTAAGCTTGGCACGCTACTCGAGGACATCTATACACGCTCAAAACCGAAGAATGTTGTAGCCGCTGGGCACGGAAAAGTGACAGCTGAAGAAAATTCTCAGATACTAACTGCGCATGCTTTCCTCCAGCGCTGCGGGCTGGCAGAACTGACCAAGCACGTTGGCCAAGAAACAGCGGCTTATGTTCATCGGATATGTCAGGGTAACGACAATGGTGAACCGGTGGAAGAGAAGAAGGTTCAAGTGAAGATAGTAAGCTGTGTAAAGCAATTTGACCAGCGCTCTGGGTCCGCATTGAGGCGTCTCGAGGAGCTCGAGTATTGGGTGCGCTTGCTGTGCGAGGAGATGGTCATACGCTGCGAGGACGAGCGCGTTGAGAACAAGCGCTTTCCCTCGCAACTGACTATTCAGTTCATGCGCGCCAAGCCTGGCGACAAGCCGCGTACGTTTAAGCTGGGCATTGCTCAGGATACGATCGTGGACAAGCTATACACAGCAGCTATGAATGTTATGAGGCTCCACTTAGATAGCGTGTTTCCAATGGCTGCCCTCAGCATGCACGCCAAGAACTTTTATGACCTCGACTCAGACTCTCCCACTATTTCGAGATTTTTCACTCGAATACCAGAAAAATCGGCTTATGTTGATCTGGCTGCAGAGCGCATGGAAGGAAATAGCAAATTGCTTGAAGCTAAACGAAATAGGATCGATTCACCAACGCGAAATTGCAGAAGGCAAAAAATATCAGCATTTTTCACTCCATCAAGCTTCACAAATGGTAGTGATGTCGAAACAGAAAAGAAAATCGCTACTGTTGCAATAGCGCACGTGGACGATGCTTGCAAGTCAGCCAGAGCATGTGAAGAAAAAATTACGTCAGGCAACGCGCAAGGAAGAGCTGCTAAATCATCTGAACATTTTTGTGAGGAGTGCAGGCATGTTGTGTCGGAGCCTCGTGCTGAGCACATTGACTTTCACTATGCATTAAAACTTAGCCAGACGCAGCGCTCAGATGCCATGGCAAACGCAGTAGTCGCGGGAACAAGAAAAAAAGGTCCAATTGATGCTTTTCTGAGCCGATAGATTTGATAAATATAACGAACATAACAAAAAACTACTTCGAAGTAAATGATTGCTTCGGTCATCCATATGGTTATCGCTCGCACCATGGAATCGATCTTGGGACTGTAGACAGTAAAGTTCCTTCCAAAAAGCCAGCTTCTGAGCAATCTCGGCAACAACGACAGCAACCACCACAAACCTATGCTCAGGTTACACGTGCAAAGTCGAAACAAACCTCGTTGCAAATGGCAATCGAGGAGAGAAGAACACGAGAAGCGCAGCCATAACAGAGAGCTCAGAATGGCATCTCGTCGGTTGAACTACCACTGATCAAGCCAAGAAAAAAATCTGACGTACTCTCAATTGTCACATTTGACGACTCCCATGGCAAGATAACTCCGCCTGGAAGTCCCAGTCCACAACATAAACCTCAAATGTTACTTCTGACAAATGGAAAGGATGACTTTTCCACCGCGACAAACAAGAAGAAGCGCTCAAGAAACGAGGTCGATTTTTCCAACATGCTCGTGAAACAGTGGCCACAGCTTCTGGGTGGTGTTGCCACAGCCAAGTGCTGCAGTCTATGGAAGTTTGGTCCTCGATACCAAGTTGTTTCTGTTGATATGAAGCGTCCAGAGGAGCAAAGTACATCGACTGAATTACTTCCTCTGTCCGAAAATATAAGCTGGTGTCTATTACTGCGCGTGTCCGAAA
>NW_020189964.1:350089-350658 GCF_900000015.1 Plasmopara halstedii
AGCACCTTATTATTCAAAGTGCTCTCACAAGAAGCCACATTTTCGGCCTCAGCGGATGAACAAGCCACGATTGGTTGGTGCCACGACAATTTACTGCACCATACAGACGAATCAACTTTCACAATTTTCTATTTCTTATTCTCTCCATCAATCACTGCCAAAATCTTATAGAACGAGCAACGATCCTGCTGGATTCATCTGTACATACAATCGGAGTAGAGCTTCAATGCACCAACAAGCTTCACAGTCGGGTATGCTATTGAACAACTGGGCTGGCCAGATACATGAACCAGATCTGGGTATGTGCCGGTTGCCTGATTGATGGACAAACCGAGTGCTTTCCAAAAAATATAACTCAATTCGAGAGTTTCATTTGCTGTAGCGGCTTATTATTTTTGGTCATCTCAGCAGGCTTATTTGTCTGTCCTAATTGATCAGGTAGAAATATCCATGCCAAGCCAAACTGCGCCAATTTACCATCAAAAAGGGCGGTCATTATTCCTTGATTTTTCAAACGATACGCCTCGTACAGGCCATCGCACATATTAATTTTTACTCAGCCGTTGCAC
>NW_020189964.1:351608-352300 GCF_900000015.1 Plasmopara halstedii
ACTCCGACGCCTCAGCGTCTCAGCGCAGACGCTGCGAAGAACGTCTTTGATGACGCGATTCACTCTTTCGGTTTGGCCATCGGTCTGCGGATGATCCGCTTTCGACATATCCAACTTGGTGCCTGTCACCTTGAAAATAGTCGACCAAAATTTTCCCGTGAAACGGGGGTCTCTATCAGAGACAATCGATACTGGGAGTCCGTGTTGTCAAAAAACACGATCTACAAACTGCGTTGCTGTACCGACCCCGTCGATGGTGTCTGGAACCGCCACCAAATGAGCCATCTCGCTCAACCGGTCGACGAATACCACGACACCCGTGTTGCCCGCCGAATCTTTTGGCAGGCTGAACACAAAGTTCAAACTCATGGATTGCCAGCACCCAGTGGGTACCGTTAAGCTGACCAGCGGCGCAGCCGCTTTTAAAGAAGGCTTTACCCGTTGACACGTCTCACACGCGCGCACATAGGTGCTCGTCCATTTGTACAGCTTTGGTTCACCAATAGTGGTGACTCACAGAGTTGTACAGTTTCTTGCAACCGAGATGACCACTGAGTGGCGTGTCGTGAGCCTCATAGAAGATGCGATATTTTAAATTCTCATTATGAGGAACCACAAATCGTGGTGTATACGATGAATCGGTGCTATAATATAGCAAACCGTTATTTAACGAATATCGGTGCAATCGTGCA
>NW_020189964.1:352310-353089 GCF_900000015.1 Plasmopara halstedii
ACATGAGACGAGCCCTGCACGCGCCTTGCGGACCCCATGGCCGTTCCCTGACTTCTCGTACCCGATGGACGTGGAGTAATCACCAATGATCTCGACGGGCACAGAGGCAGTAGCGGCTCTGATGCGCGCCCATTCACGGCTGGTCATTGACCCACCTGTGGAATATAGCTTTCGCCCGGCGATTCCCGCAGTGGAATGCGAAGAACGCGGTAGCTCGATCGTTACGCCTTCACATCATTGGGCCTCGGCCATTACGGAAGATGAGCTTGCCGAACGGTAAGCTCTTCAAGCTCGTTTTTTGGTTCCACAAGAATTTCCGTTGGAAGCTTATCGCACACGTCTGAGTGCTCAACGGGGTGGCTCTCTTGTACCCGCAATGCGGACAATACCTGTAGTGCTCGCCCCTTGCGAAAGCGCTACAGATGACGAAGCGCTCTTTGAAGCGATGGGTGCAACGGCACCGGAAACAGTCCTCACTGTATTAATTACAGTTGAGCTACAAGGAAGTAAACGTGCGTGTGGAGTGACACCTCCGATTTAAGTTTGGCAAACTCAAGGCACACCGTCGACTTCCTTCAGATTGTCGCCCTGCGACGTATGGGTCAACCCCTAACGCTCCCGCGACCTCTGTGTCTGCGACCGCAAGAGCTCAGAGCCACTGCTTGAGCTCAGCTCATGGCCTTTCTACTTCCCTGGTTATTGCCGGGAAGCGCGGGGCGTCTCGATCTTTAATCAAAAGCGTCCACGGCGTCTGGGCAATCTCGCCAAAGTGGCGTCTC
>NW_020189964.1:355008-357220 GCF_900000015.1 Plasmopara halstedii
GGTGTTATACGCGGGCTTGCTCAAGCCGTACCGGGATTCGGCGCAAGTGAACGCTGAAGCGTTGGCGTCGGAGCGGATCCCACGGGCCACGGTCCTCGGCCACCCTGAAATTGAACCAGCAACTGGTTTTGAGCACGGAGTGCAACAACCTCCATCTCCAATGGAGCCAAGCACTCCACCGTTGCCTGCAGTGACGCATTCGCCTGCTCCACGGCTAGGGGTCGCTGTGACAGAGCGCGGTATTCCTCAAGGCGAGGCAGCCGGCGCACGACGCGCTCCAAATCATCAAGAGCGTTCGCACAGCGATATGCTACTTCAGCATGACGCTCAGCAGAGCTCCGATCACGAAGGATCTCATCCCCAAGGGCTCGAAGAGCATCACGAGTCACCGGACGAGGGTCGACCTGGTCGTCACCGCCCACCACCGACTTTTATCGATGAGAACGGTGACGTCCATTATCACGTGGAACGTCTTGTTGGACGACGTCGTCACCAGGGTCAAACGCAATATCTGGTGAAGTGGCGGAGATATCCCGACTTCGAAAACTCGTGGGAGTTTGAGGCGCCATTTCGGCAAGATTGCCCAGTCGCCGTGGACGCTTTTGATCAGAAAAAAGAAAGATCAGGACGCCCCGCGCTTCCCGGCAATAACCAGGGGAGTAGACGGGCCCTGAGCTCTTGCGATCGCAGACACAGAGCTTGCGGGAGCATTAGGGGTTGACCCATACGCCGCAAGTTGACAATCCGAAGGAAGTCGACGGCGTGCCTTGAGTTTGGCGAACTCAAATCGGGGGTGTCGCTCCACACGCACGTTCACTTCCTTGTGGCCCAGCTGTAAGACGTACAGTGAGGAAAGTTTCCGATGCCGTTGCACCCATCGCTCAAAGAGCGTTCCGTCATCTGTAGCGATTTTGCCAGGAGCAAGCACTAAAGGTATTGTCCGCATTGCGTGTACACGAAAGCCACCTCGTTGAGCACGTAGACGAGTGCGACTAATGTCTAACGGAATTTCTTGTGGGACCAAGAAACGAGCTTGAAGATCTTTCCGTTAGGCAAGCCCAGCTTCCGTAATGGCTGGGGGCCCGATGATGTGGAGGCGTAATGATCGAGTTACCACGTCGTTCGCTTCCACAGCGGGATCCGCCGGACGGAAGCCATAATACACACGAGAGTCAATAACAGACCGTGGTTGGGCGCGCTTTAGAGCCGCCTTATGGGCAACTCCAAGCTGGCGCCTCTGTTCCCTGTCGAGATCATTGGTGATGACACCACGTCCCTCAGTTGACGAGAGGTCAGGAAACGGACATGGGGACCGCAAGCCGCGACCAGGGCTCGTATCGCGCCGCTGGCGCAGCTCGCCTTCCTCGTCATCCCATACGGGAAAAGGAGTGTCAGACTCATACTCGACCACATCCACATCCTCAACAAGGCCACTCGGCACTGAAAGCGTGAGCAAAGCGCGACATTTGTGCTCATCGAGCCTAGGATATCCAACCCTCGGTGCTGTGGACGCACTGTCCGACGTTGCACCGAGTGTGGGAGACGAAGTTGGGCTCTGCCCGTGTTCGCTGTCAGAACCAGCGAGACTTGGTGATATTCGTTTCGTGGACACAGGGCTCATTGAGGAAGGAAGTTTTTACATTACAACAAATTGAGTTGCAGTATCTAACGGACACGCGAGCCTCGTTGAGGCAATAATCGATTGGAATTGTAAATGTTCTCAATCTCAATGGGGGGGTGTATCGGGGTTACATGTTCCCTAGTAACAGGGGTGTGTGTCACACGAGAAGTGCATGTGTGACTACACCCAAACAAGAATACGGTATGTGGCTAGGTAGCCAGTAGTTATGCGTGTATTTAGATTTTACTATATATATTTAGTATATTTAGGAAAATCTGGACCTCTAAAATTAGGATAAACAAATAAATAAAAATTAGTTTTGGATTCAAACGGAAGAGCTAATTAGCCTTGAGGAGGCAATTATTTCTCTTGGAGTAAGCAGATTGCGATTTGCTTACTCATACTTGGTATTTGTAAAGAACGAAAGGTCGTTGACCTAAAGTAAGCTTCCTCCAGCGCTAAGCTACGATAGCCCCGCTGCACCTTCCATGAAGACGGTCACTGTGACCGCCTCCGGAAGAAGATCTGCTGCCATTCCGGCAATGAGAGTGCGCATCTCTTGGACAAAGTCCACCAATTCCTTGTTGCCCT
>NW_020189964.1:357230-357610 GCF_900000015.1 Plasmopara halstedii
AGGTGCTGTGTTTGCAGTGGGAGAAGATCGGCGTGCTGGGTGGCTCATTGACAGTGGAGCCACGTCACACATGACACCTCATCGATGTGATCTTTTTGATTACGAGGATTTGGATGCTGGTCCGGAAGTCATCATTGCAGACGGTAAGAAGCTGCGAGTCTCAGGAACGGGGATGGTCAAGTTGACTGGGCTGAACGGCTTGCGGATCAAGATGATTGAGGTTCTACACATATCTGTACTCGACAGGCGTTTGTTGTCGGTTGGCAAACTGGCAGAGCATGGGATGAAGGTGGAGTTTCAAAACTCCTCATGCGTCATTCAGAGTGCGAAAGGCGCAGTTGCCGAAGGTAAGAAGGTCGGAAAAGCATACTTCTTGGACT
>NW_020189964.1:357620-357995 GCF_900000015.1 Plasmopara halstedii
CCGGCACTTCGATGGCCCAACATCTAGACCGTTTCGATGAGCTGGTAGTTGGGCTGCAGACGCTGCAAGAGCCCATTGATGACGCGCGACAGCTTGTGATCCTGCTGAGCAGTCTTCCAGCGGAGTATGAGCTGATTTCGTCAATCGTGGAGAACTACAAGGGCGTCACGCTCATTGAGGTGAAGGAAAAACTTCTGAAGGAATACGAGCGGCTCGAGAAGAAGGAAACGACTGAGCGCGCGTTCAAAGTAAATGCTGGACGGTTCAAGGGCGGCGAAGGCTACGGTCGAAAAGGGAACGGTCAGCGGAGGAACGGTGGTGGATTCAAGGGCAAGTGCTTCAAGTGTGGTCAAGTCGGACACTTTAAGCGGGACT
>NW_020189964.1:361664-362329 GCF_900000015.1 Plasmopara halstedii
ACGGCTATCCCCCCTACCAAGCCCTGAGCCAAGTGATGGCGGCATCAGAGGGACGCGATGGTGAATCAGCCCGTTTACGTAGAACGACGTGTAGCCGGTAGACGTATGCACTGCATTGTTCAGTGCAAACTCTGCGAGTGGCAACATGGCGCTCCAGCGCCTCGGCGTCTCAGCGCAGACGCTGCGAAGAACGTCTTTGATGACGCGATTCACCCTTTCGGTTTGACCATCAGTTTGCGGATGATCCGCTGTCGCCATACCTAACATGGTGTCTAGTTGACCAAACATTTCCCGTGAAATGAGGGTCTCTTATACAGAAAATCGACTCTTAGAGTTCGTGTTGTCGGAAAGCACGACCAACGAACAGCGTTGCTCTGCCGAACCCATCGATGGTGTCGGGGACCGCCGCCAAATGAGCCATCTTGCTCAAGTGGTCGACAAATACCACGACACCCGTGTTGCCCCCCAAATTTTTGACAGAGCCAAACACAAAGTCCAAACCCATTGACTACCAGCACCCAGTGGCTACCGGTAAGCTGGCAAGCGGCGCAGCCGCATTTGGAGATGGTTCCACCCGTTGACACGTCTCACACGTGCGCACATAGGGGCTCGTCCATTTGTACAGCTTGAGCCACCAATAGTGGTGACTCACAGAGTTGTACGTT
>NW_020189964.1:362387-363083 GCF_900000015.1 Plasmopara halstedii
AAGTTTGTTCGAACGCATGCACTCGAGCACCGCTCTTAAATGGACGATGTGGTTTTCCACATCCATCCTCCCGTGCTCCGCACGACTATGAACGAAAATGCCGTCAAAGTATGTCTGTGCATACGCCCCGTGGGGCCTAAACAACTGCGTCACAAGACGATTAAAAGTTGCTGGCGCATTCGACAGCCCTTGAGGCATCACCAGCCACTCCCAGAATATGCCGCTCGGAGTGCTCACCGCTGTCAGCGGAATGCCACTCGCTCTCATGGGCAATTGGAATATCCATCTACCAAGTCGAGTGCATTGTACTTCGTACATCCCACCATGTTGTTCTGAAGAACATCCTTTCTAGGAATCGGCGTCTGTGCCGAAAAAATGGCCGCGTTGAGCTTACTGTAAGTATAAACGATACACCACTTGCCGTTTGGCTTCCGAACACAAAACGTGAGTGACGAATGGGGAGACTGGCTCTCACGTACCATCCCTGCGTCGTGCTTCGCACGGAAAAGGCGTCAATGACGTCACACTGCTCTTTGGGAAGGAGACAATGGCGTGTTACGCAGTATTTGGTTCCCGAAACCAGGTCGATCTCATGACGCAAACCTCGGTCCGTAGGTAGGACTGAAGGCGGGTCTTTTGAGACGACGTCTTGAAATTCCTTTACCAAAGGATAGTACGGATCCAAGGGATTCCGTA
>NW_020189964.1:363162-363434 GCF_900000015.1 Plasmopara halstedii
TCTGACGGAGCTTGGGCAGGAGATGTCTGATCTCCATGGGCGAATCGGTCGCCGGGCTCTCGCGTCCAATCTGGACGAGCCCTTTGGCCACATTCGGGACCTTGAGCATTCACTCTCGCGTCCGTCGCGGGTGGAGTCGCGGATGGAGTCGCGCCCATACGCTGCGTACTCCCAGCCGTACGCTTACTCTGTGTACCCGGCTTACCCGCCTGGAGCTCATCCGTACGGAGCCCCTTCAACGTACGACCCTGCTGCCCAACGGGGTCCTTGGC
>NW_020189964.1:364136-364485 GCF_900000015.1 Plasmopara halstedii
AGCAAGCTACTAGCTTTTATAGCTTAAATGCTATTTATAATTTTATAAAACTACAGGGGTCGAATATAAATTTCTTTTTTTTAATTCAGCGTTGACTTGCGACAAACTGAATCCCGCCCCGCCTACGAAGACCAGGAAGATGTTGAGAGACTGAGTGAAGGCGAACAGCCTGTGGCACTAGTACTCAACACCCAAACCGCTGCACGGAATCGAATCCGGCGCACTCTGGCTCAAGCGAACGTCGATACTCTAACGGCTATGACGAACAACAACCCTTCGTGCCGCCGGCTCGTGGAGACCCTATGTCCTGAGATCGTGACCAGCGAATCCGCGCAAGCTTCTGGTCTAC
>NW_020189964.1:364495-364910 GCF_900000015.1 Plasmopara halstedii
AGAAGCGCGAAGCGTCTGATGACGCGGAACGTCATGATCTTCCCGATCAAAAGCGTCCACAGCGACTGGGCAATCTTGCTGAAGTGGCGCATCAAACTCCCACGAGTTTTCGGAGTCGGGATATCCCTGCCACTTCACCATATATTGGGCCTGACCCTGGTGACGACGTCCCCCCACTAGATGTTTCACGTGATAGTAGACGTCCCAGTTCTCATTGAAAAGAGTCGGTGGCGGGCGGTGACGACCGGGTTGACCGCCGTTCGCTGACTCGCGATGCTTTTCGAGCCCTTGAGGTCCTTCGTGATCGGTGCTCGGCTGAGCGTCATGCTGAAGTAGCAGATCGCTGTGCGGACGCTCTTGATGATTTGGAGCGCGTCGTGCGCCGGCTGCCTCGTCTTGAGGACTACCGCGCTCT
>NW_020189964.1:365568-366111 GCF_900000015.1 Plasmopara halstedii
AACCGTTGAAATCAAAAGACTCTCAGCCGTTGAGGCGAAGCATAACGAATTGAAACAGAAAGAAAAGGGAATCTCACTCTATCCGATTTGCAACGCCTGCAAGAATCCGCAGTTCAAAAAATTAATGGCTGCTCGAACTCCGTTCCCAAGGGCTATCACGACTCCTTGCATGCTGCCGCCTCACAATCAACGGCGCCAAAAAGAAAACCGTTTTGATTCCGGAGCCATTGATCGAGGCCCTCATCTAGTGGATCATCGACGAAAAACAGGCCCTCTCGGTTGTTGAATGCGCCTCGTTTAGGCGTTTCTGTCAGAAGTTGAATGATAAGTACCATCTCCCGTGCAGAATGCAGAACGACCGTTCGCGCCCGAATGCTGACATTGCTGAAAGAAACGCAAGCATCGATGAAAAAGCTGCTCGACGCTGAGGTGTTGCTGGGAACATTTTTTGCTCTGACACTTGACTTTTGGACGTCGGTTACAACTGTACCCTTCGTTGCGATCACGATTCATTTTGTTTCAGTTGATTGGACGTATAACAAC
>NW_020189964.1:366121-366311 GCF_900000015.1 Plasmopara halstedii
CACGCCAGAAGAAGCAAAATCTGGTCCGAAAATTGCTTGCGGACCTGTGGATGGGTCGTGGCGCTCCGTCGTTGGTGTCAAATTATCGATCCGCTGCGGGACGTATAACCAATCACAAGTGCCACCTCTTTACTACGCAATACTACCTGCTATCTGCTAGAGTCCAGACATCGAGTCTTTACGAGCCACG
>NW_020189964.1:366321-366417 GCF_900000015.1 Plasmopara halstedii
GTCTAAATTATAATGGCTCTTCAAAGGCTAAGGCCAAAGCAAAGACCTACTATTGGGAACATTTCGACATCGTAGTATTTCGCACGTGCGTAAATC
>NW_020189964.1:366427-366580 GCF_900000015.1 Plasmopara halstedii
ACACCAAAGTCAAATAAATTAACTGGATGCTGGGGTGAAACAGCTGCGAAAGCTGTCATGTACCGGTGGTACTGCTGGCGAGCGCGGACAACGTTGTGACTAGGGTTTACATTTTGGCAGACATTTTGGCGCCAATTTTGAATAGCTTTGCTA
>NW_020189964.1:366590-366735 GCF_900000015.1 Plasmopara halstedii
AAGTCCACCAATTCCCTGTTGCCCTGTCGAGCGGCAAAAAAACGCGATCGCACGCGATATGCCTGATTAGGCGGCGAGAACACTAGGGAGAGCTGCAAATCAGCTCCACCCAGGAGGGAAACGCAGCTCCGACCGAAGGGCCACA
>NW_020189964.1:366745-368565 GCF_900000015.1 Plasmopara halstedii
TGCAAACGGCGACTTGGACGAGTCTTGATATCATTCGATTCAACGTCGTTGGCACCAATGGACGTGAAAGTGCATGCGACGAACGTCACAATGACGAAGGCTTTCAAGATGCCGAAGTGCATGATGCTTACAATGTAAATGCTCTTCACGGAAGAAATTGACGAATGTTTGCAGCACAAACGAATTCATTGCGTTTGGTTGTAAGGTCTTGACCATGAAATGATCGTAATGGTGTCGTTGACAGATCATGAAGATTCACGTTGCGACACTATTGGTGGATAGGCTACATAGGAGCATTTAACAACGTTACTTCGAGGTAGAAATGCCGTAAACATGCAACTGGATGTTTGTCGTCACTTCGACAGCTTCGTCTTTCCAGTCTATCGTTGTTAATGGACCATGAACCATCCTCTAGAAGCTTCAGCTAAGAACGTAGGTGTTATTTAGGAAGAGATATTGTAATTTGAAACTACATTGACGAGTATTCTTGACGTAAAGAAAGCAACCGTGACTGGCGAGTCTATTGAAGGCTAGTGCAGAAGAATAACACTATCTTCATTGCTTTTCCTGAGGTTCCACATGTTGCTATGTCCTATCTGCAGCTCGGAACAAAAGTGGAAAGCCTATTAATTAGCAATGCACCACGTCCATTCTCTTCGATAAAAGGGTGGATTCGTTCTTCGAGTGACCGTTGTGTCTGGCGCCTTTTAGTCATCAGTCTCTCAGTAGAGTTTTTGCCCGTAATATCAATCTTCTCTGAGAGAAAGTTACGATAGATCCGATATCCGACCGCGAGATCCGTTCGAAAGACACCTGCTTGTCCACTTAAAGTGAAAAGATGACGCTCATGCAGTGCAACAAGCTGCTTCTGTGTGATGACTTTCGAAGTAGCGTGAATTCTCTCATTCATGACATCAAGGCGAGCTTTTCGAGAATAATTTCGCGAAGCAAGTCCATCATCCCTCGAAGGTTCGTGAGTAGCACCAATAACATAAGTTTCACGAATTTAACTATTGACCGTACTTTTTGACTCATCACAACATCAGCTAGCTCAATTATGCGCCATTTTCATATTCCAGTCGCTTTTAAATCCGAGCACCAGTTCAGATGTGGGAAGAAAAACACAAACAAGTGGTTGATCAAACGTTCACCTCTTTTCAAAGATGCATCTTGACGAGTCAGTTTGACATCTGGATGGGTGACAATGATTTCAACGGACATCTCTTTCAGGACTCAGATAAGTGGGTTCAATACCATTGAGGTGTTGGGGCAGTTTAAAAATACCAGACGCGATCCAAGGCAGTGAGTATATCCTAGAACCGTGATTCTCACTAACTACTTCACTTTATCCTCAATCACTCAGACTTTTCGATGCTACGAGGAGATGTCTACATCTATATAACGTATTTGTCGGTGAAATAATGAAAAGGGGGCACAACAATCACGAACAAAAGAAGAGTTTCAAAAAAAGTGAACACATATTGAAGAACATTTAATCAGTAGTACGCTACCGAGACATGATATACAGCAATCAAGTAGTTGGAAACGTCTGAGGAGCCGTTCGTGGTGGACCGTCAGCACCAATGGTAAGTTTGTAGGTACCATACGCTCCGAGTGCAATAAGAAGACCCATTCCTGCCATCTTGGCAACTTTCTTAAACTTCTCCATTTTCGTCTTTGGAAGTTTAGTATACTCTTTCATAGCTTGCTTTAACGTCTTCGGATCCAGGTCTAATTCTTTCATATCTTTCACGTAGTTGGCGGACAAAGTCTTGGCTCTTGCTGTAACATCATCTGCACCACCTCCCGCTGCTTTGGCT
>NW_020189964.1:368575-369536 GCF_900000015.1 Plasmopara halstedii
AATCTTCGATGACGCGATTCACCCTCTCGGTTTGGCCATCGGTCTGCGGATGATCCGCTGTCAAACTTGGTGCCGTGCACCTTGAAGATAGTCGAATTTTCCCGTTAAACGGGGATCATCTCTATCAAAGACAATCGACTTTGGGAGTCCGTGTTGTCGGAAAACACGACCCACGAACAGCGTTGCTGTACCGATTCCGTCGATGGTGTCTGGCGCCGCCGCCAAATGAGCTGTCTAGCTCAACCGGTCGACGAACACCACGACACCCGTGTTGCCCGCCGAATCTTTCGGCAGGCCAAGCGCTAAGTCCAAACTCATGGACTGCCAGCACCCAGTGGGTACCGGTAAGTTGGCCAGCGGCGCAGCCGCATTTGGAGATGTTTTCACCCGTTAACACGTCTCACACGTGCGCACATAGGTGTTCGTCCATTCGTACGGCTTGGGTCACCAATAGTGGTGACTCACAGAATTGAACGTTTTTTCACGACCGAGATGACCACTGAGTGGCGGGTCGTGAGCCTCATAGAGGATGCGATATTTAAAATCTTCATCATAAGGGACCACAATTTGTGGTGTATCCGTTGAATCGGTTCTATAATATAGCAAGCCGTTATTCAACGAATATTTGTGCAATCGTGCAGGCAGTCCTGGTGACGTTTTCTTGTCCGAGTCTCCAAACTCCTAGCTCCCGATAACCCGTTGCGGCGCTACAAACATCCCATCACCCGCATACGCGGTGCGGATCAAATCCGTCACAGACGACGTTACAGTTGTAACATGAGCAAGCTCATAGTCTGTTCTGCCTGACAACGCATCAGCATAAGCATTCTGCTTTCCTGGCTTATACTTCACCTCGAAGTTATATTCCGCATAGAAGGATAGCCATCTAGCCATCCTCTGCGGGAGGTGAGGCGACTGAGTCGCAGTGCGTAGTGACGCATGATCTGTATAGATCACAAAC
>NW_020189964.1:369546-372073 GCF_900000015.1 Plasmopara halstedii
TTGACTACAAGTGCTACCAAGTGTAGCGGTACTGCCGTAGCTTAGCGCTTGAGGAAGCGTACTTTAGGTCACCCACCTTTCGTTCTTTACAAGAACCAAGTATGAGTTAGCGGATCGCAATCCGCTTAGTCCAAGAGTAATTATTGCCTTCCCAAGGCTAATTGACTCTTCGGCTTAAAATCCAAAACTGATTTTTTTATCCTAATTTTTTAGAGTTTAGATTTCACTAAATATATATAATAAAATCCAAATACATGCATAACTATCGGCTACCGAGCCCTGCACCGTATTCTTATTTGGGTGTGGTCACACCATGCACATCTTGTGTGACAACCCCCCCTGTTATCAGGGCTCGTGTAATCCCGTTACATATTGGGTTAAGGTGTGGTTACTCGTGGAGTGAGCAGATTGCGATTCAGTACATACTAGTATAAAACGTGGTCGGCGACCTTAGCTTAGTCTCCTTCAAGCTAAACAGCTACGGCAATTCCGCTGCAACACTCGTGAATGGAGTGACTAGGGTAGTACAAGAGAGTATCTAACTTGCATCTCCATCCCAAACAGAAGCTATTACGAATCATGATGAACCACAAATGTGAGGCTTTGCACCACCAATGAGATCCAAAATCATCATACGCCATGAATTTGTCTGTCACTGAGTTAGTAGCACTGAACGCTAGCTTAGCCCAACGATCCTACCCACTTTTTGTATATTACAAAGATCACAAAAAAACGCCATATGTGTTGTCCTATTACTTTTGAGAGTAAATAAGTACCTCGAAAGAAATTCTCCGCGACATGTTAATGGTATCACCTGAAGAATGACAAGATGTCAGAGACACGTTTTGTGCAAGGCTTCGGTAAATTGCAATTAATTCTCCAGCTCGGCGCCGAATTTCTGTGTCAAAACGACTAATTGCACGTTTGCGTCGTGCACAGCGCTAGATGCAGCCGCCGTGTTGGCGTGGACAGCGATTCCTGGAAATGCTGTGCTGTAGAATACCATGTGCGAGTGCGTCCTGTATAGTCTTCTACCGTGTTGGTGGGTATGAAAGGGTTCTCATATGAGTGCGTGATCATCTCGACATTGCAGCGGCTAGACAATTCTAGCTCAAGGCTCAGATTTCATTTCAAAACATCATGGTAAGATGCACTGGAACAAACATCTCGATTTTGTCGATGGGTGTCACGTAAAATATCATGAGTAGTCCTAGCTAGTGGAATGCTTGGCAGCTGGGTGATTGTGCCTACCGGCGACGTTTAGCAGGCTGGTAACGCAGCTGATAAAGCATATGCACAAACCTATTTGGATGATGGAATGGTCAATGCTTATCCTTTAGAACCGCGGAGAATGGATACAACTATTCTGTTTGATAATTTGATAGCTGCGGTGACAGATGACCAGACGAAGTACGTATATTGCGAATTAGGAATCGTATACGAGGCATTTGCGCGAGTTGCAGGGGCAAGGTGCTCGCACTTATAAAATTTGCTTTTCGCAGTGCAGTAGATATTTCCACATCATATTTTTGTAAAACTTCTCCTCGTACCTCTTGACACCTCCACAACGAAAATTACAGTCTCAGTAGTGGAGGGATAGTCGATATTGATCGGCTTGAAAATATCGGCTCGGATAAACCTTGTAGCAAAATTGACAACTTTTAACTTAAAGAAAATGATCGTCGTGCGTCGAGTGTGCACCGCAAAAACAAATTAATTTGTAATGGATATAATAATACTAACAATTGATCTTACACTGCATACACAAAACTTGGTTCCCCATTGCTCTTTAAAACCTACTTTCGTAGCTAGAGCGGGATTCGTTTACGCTTTAAATAGCTGACCGTAGGCGTGATTGTGCACTTCAGCTAAGCTATCTTATGTTATGGATCAGTGGTTCGTATTCGAATTGCTTGAATCCACCAAGCTAATCACTTCGATTGCGCAGCTTAAAGGGTGCGGCTATGAAAGATATAGGCCAAACACCAAGACACAAATAAAACATTGACGTATTGCCATTACTGAGATACCTCACATGAGCCAGCCATGGGCTAGTCGCACCTGCCAGATTTGTCAAATCAGCAGGGGCTCCCTACAATCGTGTGAAAAGGATAGTGACCTGTTAGTTTCACTACATCATTAATCAGTATCTGGTGACGTGGATGGGATACTTTAACTTCCAAAAAATGATGTGATCTCAAAGTCGCACTGTGACAAATTATCTCGATGCCGTAATCGCTTACGACTTAGCGCAGCTTTTTATCATTACATTCTCAACAAAACATACCTATTTATGACGCACAACGCGATTCTGACTAACAGCCGTAAACCGGCGTTGTTTCAAGTTTCAGGATCACCTCTAAGCGTTAGCTAGCGCGATTTCGTATTCTCAATACTCTCTTCGTGCGTGGTGCACGGCAATCCCACAGGAGTATCGATTACCGATCAGTTTAACTGTTTAAGGTATTGTCTATGTAACGGGGTTACATGAGAGTGACCCGTCACTCTCCCAAGGGAGCTGTGGTGT
>NW_020189964.1:372083-373165 GCF_900000015.1 Plasmopara halstedii
GGATGAGATCGTACCTTGCATCCAAACTGAGACTGGACAGCGGTCCACGCTATCAAAGTAAAAAACTTGACTCCGACATCCACAAGGACCTTTAGGACCGTGATACGTGTCCCCGTCGGTAGGCAAACAGTGACAATGTCACCTAACAGCGCTTTCAGCGCCTCAGCATACAGCTGACTTGCTTGCTTCGTGGAACGTCGAGCATAATTGCCCGACGCTCCGGAATCGATTAGGATTCTCGAAGCCCTTTACAATCGCCTCCACGACCAACAAGCCCGGCTTACATACACGTTCCGTGTTCAAGAGCACAGAGCTCTTCGGGGCTGGGCCCTGTTGACGTCTACCTCCCTGAGGCTCAACAGAACTCCTTTCTTCCCCAGTAGGTTGCCCCGCGCCTACTGGATAGTGTCGTTTCCCCACGACGATCCAGACTGGTAGGCATTGGGGCAAAGAACCTTGACGCGCCTTGCGCAGAGGGCAACCGTTCCGAAGGTGACGGGTGTCTACACGGACAAAACACCATTGTGTGTGTGCTGCCCGACAACTCGGACCTCTGCTTCCTTGTCCTCGGCATAGCTAAGATGCATGCGCACAGGACCGCTCGACGAGCAGTTGGAGTGTGCATTCCAACCAAGTCGTACCGACTTGAAATTGAACTCGGCATTTAATGCCACATTAACCGCCTCTTCAAAAAAAGACGGATGCACACGGAAGACTTCTATTTTGGCCACGCCAGTGCGGAGGCCTTCCATAAAGGCGGTCACTGTGACCGCCTCCGGAAGGGGATCTGCTGCCATCCCGGCAATGAGAGTGCGCATCTCTTGGACAAAGTCCACCAATCCTTGTTGCCCTGTCGGGCAGCAAGGAATTGCGATCGTACACGATATGTCTGATTAGGCGGCGAGAACACTCGTGAGAGCTGACACATTAGCTCTGCCCAGGAGGGAAACGCAGCTTCGCCTGAAGTACTGCACGTCAGTTCCCGTTCTCGTGCTCGACCCCCGAGCTTTGAAATGGCAAGCGTTACGCGCTGTTGCTCGGTCTGGAGCATGGCGGATGCGATGGCCATCTCGACCTCTCTC
>NW_020189964.1:373175-384064 GCF_900000015.1 Plasmopara halstedii
CGCAACGGATTTGATTCGCGCCGCGTACGGTGGTAATAATATGTGCGTAGCGCTGCTACGGGCTCTCGGGGGCAAGGTGTTAGGAACCTCGGGCAAGAAGTTGTCGTCGCGACTGCGTGCGCGGTTGCACCGATATTTATTATAAAAGGGATTGCTGTAATATAGCACCGACTCGACGGATAGGCTATGCATTGTGGTTCCTCACGATGAGGATTTGAAGTTTCGTATCCTCTATGAGGCCTGCGACACCTCACTCATAGGTCATCTCGGTCGTGAGAAGACCTTCAGCTCTACTACTGATGGCTCCAGCTGTACAATTATGCGAGCACCTATGTGCGCACGTGTAAGAAGTGTGAAAGGGTGAAACCCTCTCCGAATGCGGTGGCGCCGCTGGCCAGTTTGTCGATACTTTCCGGGTGTTATAGTCCTTGAGTTAGGACTTTGTATTCGGCCTGCCGAAGGACTCGGCAGGCAACACGGGTGTGGTGGTCTTTATAGATCGTTTGAGCAAGATAGCGGTAGTGCCGGACACCATCGACGGTGTCGGAACAGCGACGGTGTTTGAGGATTGGGTCTTTGGACAACATGAACTCCTGGATTCAATTGGCTCTGACAGGGCCCACGCTATACTGGGAATTCTGGTCAACGAGCTATAATGTGCTGGACACCAAGTTGTATATGTCAACAGTGGACCATCCGCAGAACAGTGTTCAAACTGAACGCGTGAACCGCTTCATCGAGGACGTCCTTCGCAGTTCTCACGCTGAGACTTAGAGATACTAGAGCGTCACGCTGCCATTCGTAGCGTTCTCGTAAGCAATAAAATGCATTCGTCTACCGGCTACACGCTATTTTACGTGAACAGGATCGTTCATCCTTGCGTCTAGCTGACGCCGCCATCCCATGATTCAGGGTTTAGTGGGGAAGGGATAGCCGAGCGGTTAGCTGATTTCAGCCCTCTCAGTGTTCGTAAAGAAGTCAATGACTTTCCAGTCTGAGCGTCTTTCGACACGTTCGCGATGCGATGGCTAAAAGCCAAGACATGCAGAAGGAATATTCAGACGGAAGATGGAGAGAAAATGTGAAAAGCTTTCAGATCGGAGACCTGATTTTATTAAATACTAAAAACCTTTTCACCCATGCAATTTCTGCTGTCTGTAAGACGAAGGTCCGTCAAATGTTTATCGGACCTATAAGGCTGTGGCCAAGCAAAGTATTGCGCATACGCTAAACTTTTTAAAACGGGTGCGGACCCACCCTGTGTTCTATGTGGCTTTAATAAAGCCGTACCGGGATCCAGCGCAAGTAAACGCGGAAGCGTTGGCGCCGGAGCAATGCCCACAGGCACTCGACCATCCAAAAGCTGGATCAGCAACTGGTTTTGAGCACAGATGCAACGAATTTCATCTCCGACGGCGCCAAGCGCTCCACATCCGCATGAAGCGACGCATTCGACTGCTTATTGAATAGGAGCTGCTCCAAAAGAGCGCGATCGTCCTAAACGCGAGGCAGTCTGTGCAGAAAATGCTCCAGGCTCTCTAGGTCTTTCGCACAGCGGAAAGCAAACCCAGCACGATACTCCTTGGAGTCCCGATCGCGACGGACCTTGTCCTCAAGAGCTCGAAGAGCATCGCTAGTGACCGGACGACGATAGACCAAGTCTTCATCTTCCACTGCCAACTCTTCTCGACGAGAACGGTGGTGTCCACTATCACGTGGAACGCCTTGTGGGTCGACGTCGTCGCGAGGGTCAAATCCAGTATCTTGTGAAGTGGCGGGGATACCTTGACTTTAAGAACTCGCGGGAGTTTGAAGTGCCACTTTGGCAAGCAGGCCCAGACGTCGTGGACGCTAATGATTTAAGAAATCGTGACGTTTCGCGTCGTTGTGCGCCCCGCGCTCCTCGGCAATAGCCAGAAAAGCCAAACGGCCATGAGCTGAGCTTGAGCTATGGTCGCAGACTCACTCGTGTGTGGGACCGCAGAGCTCGCAGGAGCATGATGGATCAACCCATACGTTGCAGGGCGACAATCCGAAGAAAGTCGGTGACGCGCCTTGAGTTCGGCAAACTCAAATCGAAGATGGCGTACCACGCGCACGTCCACCCCCTTGTGGCTCAACTGTAAGTTGTACAACGAGAAACGTTTCGGGTGCTGCTACACCCATCGCTCAAAGAGCGCTTCGTCTGCAGCGATTTCGTCAGGAGCGAGAACCACAGGAATTGTCCGCATGGTGAATATATATGCGCCTCCATTTTGAGCACGAAGTCGAGTGCGGTATGTATCTAGCAGGATTTCTTGAAAACCAAGAAGCGAGCTCGTAGAGCTTTTCGTTTGTCAAGCTCAGCTTGTGTAGAGGTCGGGGGTCCGATCATGTTGTCGCCCAACGATCGAGTGATCGAATCTTTTGCTTTGGTAGTGGGATTCGTCGAGCGAACGCCGCATTACACGAGGGTCAACGGTTGACCGTATATGCGCGCGCATGAGAGCCTCCCAGGGACAGCATCAGCTGCTACTCCTGTGTCCTTTGAAGTCATTGTTTATGACACCACTTCCCCCGGATGTCGAGATTTTCGGAATCAAGCACGATGCCCGCAAAGTTCCAGTAGGGTTCACGTCGCGTCACTGGGGTACCTCGCGTCACTGGGGCACCTCGCCCACTTCTTCTTCACATCATTAAAAATGGAGTATCCGACTCGTAGTCGACTTCCTTCAAATCCTCGACGAGGTAATCCATCGCCCGTGGCGAGCGCGTTGCGCGGTCGGGAGTAGATATCGCGTCTGTGTTCTTGGTCGTGCGACCCTGTCGTTGAAAATGCGCTGCGCGGTACTCGGTTACCGAGAGCTTGGACTGCGCTTCCCTTGAAGCCTTGAACGTGCTTTCCGAAATTGCACCGCGTGTAGTAGACGAAGAAGAATTTTGCCCGCGGGCGTTCTCGGAACCAGCGAGGCTGGGTGTCTTCCCTGTCTTCCACACAGAACTCATTGAGCATAGATTTCGTGAAAAAGGGCCTGGTGATGTTGTGGTGTCTTAGACACGTAAGCCACGTTTGAGGCGACAGTTGAATGTGAGCTGTAGGTGTTCACAATGATGTTGGAGGGGTTTCACTTGCCCTGGTATGAAGGGTGTGGGTCACACATGATGGTGTGACCGCACAATGATGTGGGTTACACAAAATGGTGTGACCACACAATGGTGCTGTTCCACTTAAACGAGAAGCTAGTACGTGGCTGGACTGCCGATATTTATACTTTTAATTAGATTTTTCTATTTAGGTAGGAAACCTATCGATTTAGATACAGGCGGCTTTGCCCTACCTAAAAGTGTGCGTTTCTTGAGTGAAGGCGTAATTACTCTTGGAGTAAGTGGATTGCGATCCGCTACACTCGTGCTGGTTCTATGTATAGAACGAAGGTCACCGACCTTACCCAAGCTACCTCTAAGCGAAAGAGCTACGGCAGCCCCGCTGTAGCTGTGCTTAAGCAATATTCTTTTGCTCATTGATTTTACGCTTAGTAATGTCTTACATACCTTGACAGGCTTTTGTCATCTTACGTAATTGGGGTGATCATCTCCCTTCAGACTACGGTGAAATGGTTTATGTTGGGGCGAGTTGTCGGTACCGATCGACTTGATGATACCAGCCCGTGATTTTATCTCGTTGAGATTTAGCTTCATGTGACTATTGTGCATAAGATACATGCACATGCCAGAGGCAGACGGGATACACATGAGGTCGCTCAGTGGGATACTTCTTACTAGCAAATGGAGCCCGGACTTGTATTGATTTTCTATCCCAAAACTATCATGTAGCAAGAAAAGGATTAAGAGCATGGGTGTAATCAGCAAGTATTTAAGGTGATGAGCATCTGTCTTGAGGTTCACGTCGTTCGTTGTACATTGTACGTTAAAAGTCAAGCATCAAACGACGCACTAATTTAACTTCTGTTTCTCTGAGCTTTGTTTTGTAAATATTTGAGACGAGTGAGACACATGTCTTCTTTACCCAGTGCACTAAAATAGTAAAATTTTGTGTAGCAGTTTACCAGTGCTCAAAAGCCACGGTAATATCATTCAGAAAATTAGTGTTTGGTTCTCAGCTGCTGTTCCAAGAGAAAACTGCACTCCAGAGAAATGGAGATTTCAGGAAGCGCTCGCGGACGACTTTCGGACATATGCTTTGCTCTTTGTTCGAGCGCAAGGTCTGCATGCATTTGTATAAGGGTATCTTCTAATGTTCTGAATACATGATCACGAGGTAGCAAAAGTCATTGCAACTATTGTACTTGCAGATCGCTTGCACTCGCAGCTTCCGGCACCAGGTTATCATTTTATGTGCTGAACGTCATCGTGAATTACGAGGCTGAATTTCGTCACACATTTCACCGTTAGGAACGGACACAAAGTGCGCAATTTGTGCGAAGGAGGTCAAAGCACAGGGAGCGCTTCATTGACAGTTAGTGGCTCCTCGATATGTCTCTAGGTGGAACATAAGTGCCAAGTCGGGACTCGGATAGTCACTTTGATAGTTTTCATCGGAGAAATTTTCCGGCTTGGCTATGACTTATAATTTGTCACCTGCGAGGACCGCGCAGCCATGTGAGCACGCAAGATAATGAATATTTGGTTTAGATGATGCTTGTAAGGGCCATCGCGTTAGGTTGCAAAAAGAGGAAAAATGTAACGGGGTTACACGAACCCTAATAGCAGGGGTGTGTGTGTCACACGAAATGTGCATGGTGTGACCACGCCCATACAAGAATACAGTAGTTATGCATGTATTTAGATTTTACTATATATATTTAGTATATTTAGGAAAATCTAAACTTTTAAAAAAAAAATTAGGATGAAAACTAAATAAAAATCAGTTCGGAATTTAAGCCGAAGACTTGGGAAGACAATAATCACTCTTGGAGTAAGCGGATTGCGATCCGCTTACTCATACTTGGTTCTTTTAAAGAACGAAAGGTCGGTAACCTAAAGTCCCCTTTTTAAGCGTTTTGCTACGGCAGCCAGGCTGCAAAAAGGTAAAAGACGTTTACTTTGCGCATTGTCCTGGAAAGATAAAATTGATAATAGTCCCTGTTGTCCACATTGTGATAAGAAAGGGTATAACAGGTATGTACCATATAACTCATGCATATCGTCGCATAGTTTAGCAGATATTTTAATAGCTCTTTTTAGATTTAAATTAGACATACAAGTAGTAAAGCAAACTGGATTTCTAGAATTGGCGGGATTCTTGATTCCGCTCTTGGTGTAGCGATTAGTACACTCGGACTCACTAGAGCCAAAGTTTCTTTTAGGCAAACTTCACGGCAACACTGTTGCACCGTCGATCACTGAATGTAGAAAACAATAAATGATGTAATACCAGGTCAAAGTAGTATAGTTAGCGTGTGGCGTTATCGTTTAAAGCACTTCAAAATCACGGGCTTGTGTCTTGACAACTTTGTGTCTAGCAGGGCATCAATAGTATTCTAGTAAAGGCAAGAAGTCGTGTGCAAGTTGAGTACTGTCGCCAACGCTTGTATTTACGGCCACCAAGTTAAAAGAGCACTCCAGAAGGTGTCACAATGTCTCACAATTAAGTGATTCTTTAAAACCTTAGTGGAAATCAAAGTGGAATGTTTCCGTGCTTCTTCCACGGATTATTGATATTCTTGGTCTCCAGTGCATCAAGTTCCTCGCAAATGTGACGGCGAGTGTTCACAGGTTCGATAATGTCGTCTACAAAACCCCGTTGGGCCGCAACCTGCAAGTATGTTTGGTGATGGACACGACAACAGTGAGCGGCTTCAATATGCATAAACACAAAAAAATACTTGAACCGACCATGGGATTGGCAAACTTTCTCTCATAATCTGCAGTGTTTACTTCCACGTTCTGCCCTCTAAAAATGATTTCCACAGCGCCTTTAGCCCCCATCACGGCGATCTCAGCCGAAGGCCACCTACACATAGCCAACAAAATTTTGTATCAGAGCAGAAATGGCATTCAAACAAACAGAAGAGCTAGCCACGTACGCGTAGTTAATGTCGCCGCGAAGATGTTTAGAGCTCATGACGTCGTAAGCTCCACCATAAGCTTTACGCGTAATGATCGTGATCTTTGGTACCGTTGCTTCAGCATAGGCATACAATAACTTGGCACCGTGACGGATAATACCACCATATTCTTGATCTGTACCAGGGAGAAATCCAGGAACATCCACGAGTGTGATGATAGGGATGTTAAATGCATCACAGAAGCGTACAAAGCGAGCTCCTTTGACCGATGAGTTGATATCTAGGCAGCCAGCGAGCTCCATGGGCTGATTTGCAAGTATGCCGACTACGCGGCCTTCCATTCGTCCGAATCCAACAATGATATTTTTTGCGTAGTCGGGCATGATTTCAAAAAAGTCAAACGAATCTACGATCTGATATATGATGTCTTTCATATTGTACGACACATTCGGATCTGGTGGCACAATGCTCTCGAGCGTAGGTACAGGGCGGTGACGGTTGTCATATGACTGGCGCCTCGGTGTTTTTTCTTTGTTATTCAGTGGCAAGAAATCAAAGAAGCGACGCATTTCTCGAATTGCCTCAACATCATTGTCAAATGCACAGTGTGCTACACCCGAAATCTTGGTATGAGTGGATGCACCACCGAGCTCTTCCTGGGAAACCTCTTCGTTCGTCACCGTCTTGACGACTTCAGGTCCAGTCACAAACATATAAGACGAGTCACGACACATAAAGATGAAATCTGTCATAGCAGGTGAGTACACAGCACCACCAGCACAAGGTCCCATGACCATGGTAAGCTGCGGAATGACCCCTGACGCTAGCACGTTGAGCTGAAAAATATCAGCGTAACCGGCTAATGATGCCACACCCTCTTGAATACGTGCACCACCCGAGTCATTTAGTCCAATTACGGGCGCTCCCAGATCCATAGCTTTCTTCATGACTTTGACAATCTTCTCAGCATAAGTTTCGGATAAACTGCCTCCAAATACAGTAAAATCTTGGCTAAAGACGAATGCAAGGCGTCCATTGATTAGCCCTCGTCCAGTGACGACGCCATCTCCGGGGTATTGCTGCTTTTCCATACCAAAATCCGAGCACCGATGCGACTTGAGCATGTCATACTCACGAAATGTGCCCTTGTCCAAAAGCAGCTCAAGACGCTCGCGTGCCGTAAGCTTTCCTTTCTCATGCTGCTTTTGCACACGATCCGCACCACCTCCGTCTAGCGCGCGCTTTCGAGCCTGATCTAGCTCTTCACGAAAAGCCAGTTTACGCGCAGCGGATGTAAGGATTGGAGAAGTCGCGTCGTTTACGAGCGCGCTCAACCATCGGCTTGGAGGCTGCGTAATTTAGCATTGGAAAGGTCAGACTTAGTGCATTATAATATGCATGGAGAAGGCAACAGCATACAAAGGGTTGGCGCAGCACACGATGATGTTTGGTGGCCAACATGACGGAATCCTTGTCAAGTTCAAGTGCGGACCCGCAAAGAATTGAACATAGAGGAGCTATAAGTATACTGTGCTGAAAGATAAGAGATAGAATAAAATGTGTATAAAGTGGTACGTCTGCATTATACACTTATTAGATATAAAATTGACATTTTGTACGTTGATAGTTTATCAGATTAAAGTCGAGATCACAAGATCTTCTCCTCTTCTTTGCGTTCACCATTGTTGCTTTATTGCTGAAATCTCCACACCGAGCAAGGAACCACTACATTGTAAAAGTACTCTTCCTCTATTTAAGAAGCTCGTGCAAAAAAAATTGCATATCTAATCCACAGTAACAGCTTTAGCTAGATTGCGCGGCACGTCCGGATTAATGCCTTTGCGCACTGCAAGCTCATAAGCAATAAGCTGCAGAGGAATCGTTGCAAGCAGTGCCGTCATTGGACCGTTTGTCGGAATTGGAATAACTTCATCGGCGATGTTTGCGCACATGGCCGGGTTATCGGTGATGACAATCGTGTGAGCTCCACGCGCTCGTACAGACTCAGCCGCCGTCTTCATAAAGGTGGCGTGCTCATCATCTAGCACAATTAGGATGATAGGCGTTGCACCAAACTTGCCATTTTTTTCGCCTTCAATTAGCGCAAAGGGTCCGTGTTTCAGTGCACCACCAGGGTAGCCTTCTGCGTGCAAATATGTGATCTCCTTGATTTTCAGAGCACCTTCATATGCAATGGGCTCACCGTAACCCCTACCAAGAACAAAAAGATGTTCAGCGGAAACGAGTTGATCAGCAATCTTTACACATTGTTCACGCGAGCGTAACGCCATGCCAATAGCAATTGGAAGGCGGTGCATACTCTGAATTAGCTCAGCCATCTTCGATCGATTACCATCGGGGCGATTTTGAGCAAACCAAGAGGCGATAAGACCCATAACCGTGACTTGCGTAACAAAAGCTTTTGTACTCGCCACAGCATTTTCACGGCCAGCATTCAAATACACACCGCATTTTGTTGTACGAGCAATGAGAGACCCTACCGAGTTCACAACAGAGAATGTTGGCACTTCAAGTTGCAATTCTTCTGCAATTTTCAATGCGCGATGGACATCCTTGGTTTCACCAGACTGCGACACTACAAGCAGACCACCATCTTTCTTTGAAAATCGATCGCTTGTACACTCGGATGCATCCTCTGCAGCGACACTGTCAAACGAGTTGAGCGTTCGCATCAGTCTGGCACCATACTTGCTGGCGTACAATGATGTCCCACATGCAGCTATCAGAAGGTGCTTGATACGCAGCATACGATCTTTTTCCGCCTCAAGTCCCCCGAGATACACGTGGTCATCTGAAACACGGCCACCATAGCCCAGAGCGGCAGCAACAGCCTTGGGCTGCTCCATTATCTCACGTAGAGTCCAATGTGGATACGGTGCCGGCGAGAGACGCACCTTCACATCCGGTGCCACAGCCAATCTACTGGTCGGAAAACGCTGTAGAAATCCTTCTTCCTTACCATCGTCATTGGGGTTTAATTCTGCGGAATCGCTCTTAATCACAGCCACTTCTCCGTCCTTCAGCGATATGAACTGCTTCGCGTAGCGACTGAAAGCCGTCGTCTCGGATGCTACAAACATTTCGTTTGAGCCGTACCCAATACACAAAGGAGAACCGTTGCGAGCAATGACAATTTTTCCTGGATCATCTCGAGACATGACACAGAGTCCCCATGTGCCTTCAAGCTTGTTTAATGCAAGACGCACGGCCGTGAGGAGATCAGCACCCTCCCCTATCAAGTGCCCAATTAGCTGTGCGGCCACCTCTGTATCTGTCTGTGAAGAAAACACTACACCTTCGTCAAGTAGCTCTTGCTTTACTTCGTAGTAGTTAGTAAAAGTACCATTATGTACCAATGAAACGCGGCCATGCATGTCTGTGTGCGGATGTGAGTTGCAGTCCGTCTTAGCGCCGTGTGTGGCCCAGCGCGTGTGCGCGATGCCAGTCGTGTTGCCATTATGTTTGTCCTTGGTCTCTCGAAGCAGATGAATCGAGTCAGCTGTACCAACCACCGAGGCAAACTTTGTAGTCGTGATGGCTGCGGACTCGCCATTTTGAGTGCTAGGTTGCGTTGACATACCAGCCGAATCATAACCGCGATTCTGCAGGATAGTGAGTCCTTCCAGCAAAAAATCGGACGCATTTTGAGATTTGCCCACGACACCTACGATCCCACAGCAATCAGAATGGTTGTCGTTTAACAGAGAGATGCCAAGGATGCCGAGTGCACCCGACGCAAGTGCCGGGATCCATGTAAGGTTTGATTGTTGACCACTAGGTGAAGATGCCAAAAAGTAGGCTGTAGAACGAATGGAGTGACGCACAGGCTCAGAACGGCCGATGCGGTGCAGTGTCGACAACGAACCGCGTATCATCCCACGCAAAATGATGAATTGTACATGTGGATGTATCCGATGGGTGGAAAAGATTATGGCAGTCAGATAACCAATCAATGGACAAAAAAGGACACATGCAACGATAATTCTGTCGGTGTTCTTATGGCTGGACTGTTTGGTTTTGAATCGTTTTTGTCGTTAGTCTGCCAATTCTTCCTCGTCCGACTCCTATTGTCGAGTAAGCACTGCTGCGTAATGAGTGTCCTATGTGTCCGGCAAGTACTAAGTCACATATAGGTGAGAATTCAGCAATGTCCGACATTTGGACTTTCAATAATCTTACTACCACACGTCAGAACAACTCGAAAAGGTTAAACATGAAAAATTAGAAGAGGACTCGACAAAACTGAGGCTCACATAAATCCGTGACTCTAGCTAAGCATTTAAAACAACAAAGGATAGTTGATATCGGATCCATGTCGAACATCTTGCGGTGCACCTCAGTTTTAGTGATGCATCCCATGGATATCATTGTGAATACAATTGTCAACTTAATTTTACGGTTGCAAGAACTGAAGATTATGACATATACCGGTATCTGAAGCAGCCCAATCGATGTTCGAGACAAATATCAGTGACATCAAACCGGTTATCGTCTGGATATAAATATACCATCATGATCTGCATCTTGCACAAAGCAAGTTTTGACTCAAGGAGTCCGCGTAAAATAGTGCACAGAGGATGTGCTCATACGCTTCGCCCCAGAGCTGAACCAAGAGCCTTTTGAAACTGGGCAAATACTGTAATCTTGTGTACTTAGCCCTTACGCATTGCAGTAAATTTTACAATACACATTAATGTACCTGAAAATATCTATAAGAACTGAAATATCGGTGTTACGAAGATGTCGAAACTACAAAAAGAAGCAGTTCTAGGCTGCTAGCAGTATGGTGGGCAATATTATGATAGTGGATGCTCAAATGTAATGTAATCTTTAGCTAAAATAGTGGATTAACCGTGTTTG
>NW_020189964.1:384074-385683 GCF_900000015.1 Plasmopara halstedii
GTACGGATGTCGTGGTATTTGTCGACCGATTGAGCAAGATAGCTCATTTGGCGGGGGTGCCAGACACCATCGACGGGGTCGGTACAGCAACGCTGTTCGTAGATCGTGTTTTCCGACATCACGGACTCCCAGAGTCGATTGTCTCTGATAGAGACACCCGTTTCACGGGAAAATTTTGGTCGACTTTCTTTAAGGTGCTCGGCACCAAGTTAGATATGTCGACAGCGGATCATCCGCAGACCGATGGTCAAACCGAACGGGTGAATCGAGTAATCGATGACGTTCTTCGCAGATTCTGCGCTGAGATGCCGAGGTGCTGTAGCGCCATGTTGCCACTCGCAGAGTTTGCGCTGAACAATGCAGTGCATTCTTCTACCGGCTACACGCCGCTCTACGTGAACGGGCTGATTCACCCTCGCGTCCTGCTGACGCCGCCATCTCATGGCTCAGGGCTTGGTGGGGGAGGAATATCCGAACGGCTAGCTGATGCCAGCCCCCTCACCATCCGTAAAGAACTCGATGACTTTTTGTCTACCAGACTGAGTGTCTTACGACACGTTCACGATGCGATGGCTGAAAGCCAAGACCTGCAGAAACAATGTACCGATGAAAAAGGAAGAGGCAAAGTGGAAAGCCTTAAGGTCGGAGACCTGATTTAATTAAATTTAAAAACCTATCTACACATGTAGCCTCTGCTGTCTTCCGGACGAAGCTTCGTCCATGGTTTATCGAACCGTTTAAGGTTGTGGCCAACGGGGCCTGGCGTACATGCTGAACCTTCCGAAACGGATGCGCACCCACCCGGTGTTTTACGTAGGTTTGCTCAAGCCGTACCGGGATCCGGTACAAGTGAACGCGGAAGCGTTGGCGCCGGAGTGGATCCCTCGGGCCCGCGGCCACCTAGAAATTGAACCCGCAACTGGTTCTGAGCACGGAGAGCGACAACCTCCATTTCTAATGGCGCCAAGCGCTCCACCGTAGCATGTAGCGGCGCATTCGCCTGCTCCACGGCTAGGAGTCGCTCTGACAGAGCGCGGTAGTCCTCAACGCGAGGCAGCCGACTCACGACGTGCTTTAAATCGTCAAGAGCGTCCGCACAGCGATATGCTACTTCAGCATGATGCTCAGCGGAGCGCCGATCACGACGAACCTTGTCCTCAAGGGCTCGAAGAGTATCACGAGTCACCGGGGGCCGCCCGCCACCGACTCTTCTCGATGAGAACTGTGATGTCCAATATCACGTAGAACGTCTAGTACGACGATGTCGTCACCGGGGTCAGACCCAGTATCGGGTGAAGTGGCGGGGATATCCCGATTCTGAAAACACGTGGGAGTTTGAGGCGACACTTCGGCAAGATTGCCCAGTCGCCGCGGACGCTTTTTATTGGAACGATCAGGACGTCCCGCGTCATCAGACGCCCCGCGCTTCTCTGCAATAGCCAGGGAAGTTGAAGGGCCATGAGCTGTGCTCAAGCAGTGGCCCTGAGCTCTTGTGGCCGTGGACACAGAGATCGCGGGAGCATTAGGGGTTGTTTACCCATAAGTTGCAGGGCGACAATCCGAAGGAAGTCGACGGCGTGCCTTGAGTTTGGCAAACTCAAAGCGGAGG
>NW_020189964.1:385693-392716 GCF_900000015.1 Plasmopara halstedii
CCCGCCACTCACCCGTGCATCTTCATTGCTCCTCTCGGTATAACTGACCCAACGGTACTGACACATTGAGGAACGGACGAGTGTTTCTTTTTATCAGTAGAGACTTGCCCTTCTACTTGAGATTTACGGTCGACACTAACACCCCCACCAACTTTAGCACGTAACATTGAGACACCGGGAAATATCAGCTAAAAGCAGTCGTTCACTACATTGCCAGGAATTTAATCTGGGGTTCATGACATCCAGTTAGTCGTTCCATACAGACTCGGTACCGCGATACGCGATCACTCTTTCTATATCATCCTGAGAAATTGACTCATTACTGCTTCTGCACTACAAGCTCTCAACGATACAACAGCTATCAAGTCCGGGGATTCCATGTCGTATGTATGAGCTATCTAAGCTTTGTGCGCGCGCCAAAGGCACGTATACTTTCCTCTGGTGAGACTGACAGTAATATGGATCGAACAAGGTAAGCCAACAAATATGTTTGTGCCTCGTCAGGGCTCCATCAGGACAAAATTGCGTGGCACTCATCGCTTTCAACTTCCGGTCGACTAAAATTTGTGGCATTCCAGCCTCGCCATATCTTGACGATTTATATCTCCATATTCAGCTTCAGAGCGATGTAATCCGCTACGCTGCCAAAAGTCTCAGCTTCACGAGGAGGTTCAAAGTAACGTCCAATGCTCTAACCGGTGTCTTTGTCGCAAGACGCACGGGTGCATGACATTGTATTCGCTTATGACATCTCCAATACCAATGCAAACTATCAACTGATTTTGACAGCCGCGCATCGTACGTGCTTGCACGACGCTAATCATTTTGTCAGGTTTTAACAATATTTGGGACGTTAGTATGAACAACCCATACCTATGTCCTAAAAATTTACCACTCTTAGATAGATCCTTCGCTTCATTTAAAGTTAATTCTCATCGACCACGATCTCCACGAGGTACTTAAACCCATTTCTTTCCGTATAAACCACCATGCGTCCTCTGATACTTCAGATTTTTCCTTATGGGGTTCGTCATCCGCAGCCCGACCCTTCGTTCCTCTTTGCCTCGAGCGAAGAGGTACGCAATGCGCAGATGTCTTATGCTATACGAATTCTCTGTGAAAACAAAGGACGTTTTTGGCAGCCAGCAGAATCGCTGATCGCTTCACCTCTGGCGTGATCGTGAACTTTTCATTTCCAGTAATTTATCCTGCTCTCGAGATACGAAATTTTTACTCCGCGTTCGATGCGACGCTGCAGTGGGACTGCCGTAGCTCTTTGCTTAGAGGAATCTAAGCTAAGGTCACCGACTTTAAGTACTTTATAGTACTAAAAGCCTCCAAGGCAAACGAACACTTCTCTTCAACAACGAAACTGCATTTGATTGTTTAGTTGCGGCAGAGCCGCCTACATTTGAAGCCTTAGGTTTTCCTAAGTAACATAGTTATAAATACAGTAAAAACCCAATTTATATGTAATACTACTGGTAATACTGCCACGTTGTGGCTTTTTGTTACGGTGTTGCCACACCATTGCGTGATTACACCAGTAATCCACATCCATGTACGGCCACATCATCTTATGTGACCCGCCCTTTCATACAAGGGTACGCGTAACCCGTTTCAGACGCCTTGAAAGAGGTAGGATGGGTGAATAACATTCTCGGTGTAATATCTACCCAATCGGAGACTCTGAGTGAAGATAGTAGCCGTTACTACCTCCGAGAGTAAGTCAGGGGGCATTGCGGCGATAAGTGCGATTAAATCATAGATATAGTGCGCCAGTTATTGCCTCGCTCGATGAGCGGATAAGCATTATGAGCACCGGTGAAAAGTTCAATCAGGCGGCTCAAGCTCTCGTGGTATCTGTCGCTTAAGATTGTTTTATCGATATGTAGCGCATTAGTATATCCTCGCGCGCGACCTCATGGCTTGGGAACCGCACGCAGGGCGACTGTCGCTCCATTGTAGCATGAACGAATTCTTGGCCGTCTCTACTTCACTCATATTTAAAGAAATTACTCGGTTTTCAAAAGCTTCGATGCTTAGCATTAGCGGCCTCACAGTAGGTGTGATCTATTCCTTCACCAAGGCCCGATCGGGACGCTCTTGGATATGCCTGCAAAGCGGAGTCTCAAAATGGTATCGCCTCCGCGCGAGCGATTGCCGCCTCCAACCCTTTATCCGCACGTTTGCTGAACCAATCGGGACCAACGATACGCATTATCCTTTAAGCTGGTATACCTGTCCCAGGGACAGGTGCTCGAACATTTTATGTTCCATACCGACAGAGAATATGGTCCTTTCAATCTAAGTTTTGGGATTGACGAAAAGTGCTACCAAGTGCAACGGGTTGCCATGCACTTTGCACAGAGGAAACTTTGCCGAAAAATCTGCTCTTAAAATAAACGCACAGAAATTGTGGTCGTACACTCATACTGGGAGTAGTACATTAGCCTACCGTTGCTATGCTACTTCAACGGTACATCCTTAAGATTTATTGTGCCCTACATTTATACGTATTACTCTCTCTTGCGATAAAACTGACCAGACAGACGGCCGACCCTAAGATTTCGCAAGTTTTAAGATTCACATATATTACCAAAAAGTATATATTCTCTACAATAGTACCAAACATGTAAGGGTTTACTCAAGATGACTTCGACTTTTTCTTAATAGATTACTTGGCTGACAGCCTAAAAGCATATTGTGACTTATACTACGCCAAACAAGACGTTCTGTCGGTGCTATTTTTCACAAAGAGACGGATACATCCCCTGTGCCACCGCATGCAAGAGATGAAGATATTTTTTGAGAGTAAGTTAGCATTCTGCTGATACGTTGCACCACATGGACAGTGGACCTGCCAAATGGTTTCACGTTTAAATACCTCTCGCTTTATTCAACTGTCTTCTGTTCACGACTTTCTTCCAGCCGCTCTTACCTACCCTTATTAGCTGGGAGTTATTGGCTGGGAAGTGTTCGTAATTCAAGTCATCATGACACCGCGGCTTCTCAACTGTTTGTCTATTAGAGCATCCTCGATCCGGTCCTGATGAGCCTGCATCTTTTGCGCCGCATTCACAATCAAAAATTTCGTGACAGCGCGAACAGTTTCGGCACCATAATTTGCTTCAGCTTCTGGCTCAAGTGAAATCAGTGACACGCATTGCAGCTGTGATACCTCCTCATCAGGCGTTGAAGTCAAGGACCGTTTGGTCATGGCATACCCTCGAAGGTGGTATGTGAGTCCAGGAAGCATTTTGTGCTTAATCTCAACAGGTTCAGCAATTGAAACCCAGATCACAATGTCGCGGTCGGGCTCCATGTATCGACGGACAAGCTGCTGCGCTTTAATATCCGCTCGAGCGTGTCTCGAATGCATTTCCTTCGTGAATTCTTCTATAATTGTGTATGGGTCGTCAAGATGCTATCAACAACGGCACCTGTTAAATCAATATGTTGTATCATCGATCATAAATGATCATAACACTACATACCTTTGCCATCTTTTCATAAATATTGCCATTGCCAAGATGCTTTTCCGATCCTTTGAAATGATCCCATGTAGCCTCTTTAGCAATACGAAGCCCAAAAGGTAATACTTTGTTTGAATACGCTTCAAGATATTTGCCACTAACACCTTCGCGAATGTGAATGTCGCTGGAAGTGAGTACCATTTTATCCAAACCATTGGAGGCAAAAACCGCATCGACTTCTTCGTAAGCAGTCTCTAGATGACGCAATAAGAGCGGGAAATCCCCAGGACCATCTCTGCGAGAGCTGAGTACGCGAATTACATGCCGGTTGGTGAAGTGAAAATCCATGAAGAAAGAGCAATCATTCACCTGGAAAAATGAAGGTCAACTTGAGTTCTTTCGCAGCGCAAAAAATTAAAATCACAAGTTTCTTCAAACGTACCAAATGGGAATCTCGTTTGTGTACCAAATCGCGCATTACCCTTGCAAGTTTCTGCTGCTCCTGAATTGCAACCTTTAAGTGACAGTTTTCACACTCTGTCTTTTTAAGTCGACGCATCTGTCGAGTGGCGATCTCTTCCCATACACGTGGAATCGGCGTCACTGAGCGCGTTGAATCTATCGACTCGTGTGATTTTATTTGAGTAGATCCTGGTTTATTTTTTCGACTTAGCAGCACTTGCAAGTCGAGCTGTAGCTTCTCAATCTTCTCTTGTAAGTACTCAATCTCATTTCTGCTTTCTTTGCTCATCCAATTGGCATTTTCATGGATACCAGCCTTGCGCAGAAGCTTCTTGCGTTCATTGAGAATCAGTCGTCGTCGCGATATCTTTTGCTTCAAAGCGTCGGAATTTTGAGTCTGTAATGATCTGACAGGTACAGTAGACTTCATCTTATGGTCGCTACAATCGCCAATAAAACTTGCAATGATATCATTTGTTGGGCGCGAATCACCAGACACAGTGGCCAGCTTTGTATCATGATGCATGAAGGAAGTTCTCGTCTGTATTGCATCGTCGGTCTTGTCGTCGTCATCGAGCACACACTCGTTCGCAAAGGACAACGCAACTTGAAAGGCACAATTGTCGTTATCATCGAGATCTAATCCCATGCATCTGTGCTGTTCCTGCATCACTATCACGACCGGTTCATCGACTACCCTGCGCAACAATATCCACTATTACGAAGCAGATAAGGAATAATTGACCATCAAGCAAAAATTTCGTCGGAGAAGCCAATCAAAAGTAAGCACTTGCTTCAGATGTCTTACTATTAAAGATTTTGCGTGCTAAAGTCGCAATTTTTGTGTGGCTTAGACTTTTTTTGATACTTTAGCTCTGGATTACATGACCAGCAACAGTCGTCTCTGAAATCTATGCGGCCGTCGTCGATAGCGCTGAGACGATTAAGTCAAAAAAGAGTTTCGCCGGGATAACGGCACTGACCAATCTAATGGTCTGAATATTTGAGAAATCGCGTGCTTCACAATAAAGCATTCCATAAACGGAACTCTGTCAGCACCAAAAAACATATTATTCTAGCTTGATCAGCTCACAGTGCTTGATGTGGATGTCCACATCCGATTCCTCGTGCTCGGTTCAACTATGGACAAATAAATTATCAAATAGGGTATGAGCGAAAGAACGATACGACCTTAACGGCTGTGCCACCAGACGGTCGAATTTCCTTGATACGTTAGATAGCTCATGGCATTACCGGACACATTTAGAGCTTCCAGCTCGAAAATCTCACTGCATTGAAAACCACTGTCTTCATTAGCAGTCCGTTGATTAGGTCAAGAGGTGCAGCTAATGCTGTTTGGCAGCAGTACAGTCTAAAATTAGCGATTGTGTCGGAAAATTGACTGCATCTGGCTAACTGTGCACAACTATCTGTGCACAATTCGCTTCGTGCTCACAGCTTACGGCACGAAACGTCGGCACTGATTGCAAAAACATATCTTTCTCGCCAAGCCCGCTTCAACTTTCGCACAGACGAAAGCATCTAAGCCGTCACACTCTTCCCTTGGCAAGAACAGTTATCTGTTGACGCAATATATGCTCATAAGAACCAGGACAATCTCATGACGCATTTCTCGACGCGAAAGCAGCACGCGTGGTGTTTCTACTGATGCTTTTTCGGTAAAGAATCAAAGAAATCGGCAGAATCCTTAAAAGTTGCCTCGATTCGCACTCACTACTCTGAGTTTGCAATTATTCTCCAAATTAGACACATTCATTACTAAGGACAAGATCGGTTTCTCTGTCGGCACAACCTACACTGTTTCGATGACTTGCATATCGTGCAAATATCTCCAAAATAGCCCTCCAATAAGGAAGTAGATTCTACATGAGGCAGTAAAGTGACACTTGTATTCCTTAAGAGTGGTTAAACATGCCCAACACGTCCCCGTGTGACTTCTCTGTGTCGCACTAAGACCTTGATGGGGAAGAAGGCATGGCACACAATCATTCAGCTTCATCTCCCATACCTAGAGCGACATCGTATCCCGAATTCAGGTTCGGTACCTAACAGCGCTGCAATTTGTCAAAGTTAGCAATCTATACAGGAAGGATCAAAAACCTTTGACAGCGTCTCACTGCAATTTGCGTTTATTGTTTTCTCATTCGACAACTTAAATGCCTTCACGTGCTATCTACTGAATTCGACAATCGTGTGTCGTACGTATTTGCACAAAGCTGTAACATCAATTAGGAGATTTCATGGCTTAACAAAGCCTAGTACATTGATTTTAACAATTTACAACACCGGGCTATGATTCTCGCCTTATTTAGTCGCCAAGCCTCACATTTGTAATGGACTCTTCATCACATAAGAAAGTAGATTGTTCTACATAAGTAGATCCATCAGCACACAATTAGCGTGCGCTCTATTGCTATCATCCTATTGTATGATATATGGGGAGCCAGACCCATTATTTGTTATTGAGTCGATGACGTTAAGTTGAGCTGCCAGAGTTTTTGCCGAGTTGAATTTTTGACAAACCCAAGATCAATCGCTCTTTCGCGAGTTTCCTCAACACTATAGTGCACGCGAGTAACGGAGTAAATACCTGGCTGGTTGCACTTTGCAGTACTTCTAATGACCAAGTTCAACATAAGCTAAGACCTGGACACGCTGCTTTCCCCGACCCCGTTACGATCAGGTGAAAAGCGCTCCACCGCCTTGCGGTGGTGTCCAGAGAAGCAGTCGTTACGTCGCTGCTGCGCCCAGCAACGCCCTACTGACAGCGTCTAGCTGCACAAGAGTGCATTAAACGCATACTCGCTGATGCGGATCGGCGAGTGTCAGCTCTTTTACGCAGCTCCAAGAATACTGTTATGAAACTTGAGACGTCCATGTACTCCGGGTTGGCGAAGACCGACTCCCGCTGAATTGATGGTATCGAGAGATTAACATCGCCATTGCCTCAAGGTTGATTGAGGCGCCGTCTACAAAGTTCTACTTCCTTCTGTCACGGCTGTCCAGGAAAAGAGTTGAGGTCGACAACCAACTTGCCGAGAGGCCAAGGAAAGGCCTCTCGGCA
>NW_020189964.1:392726-393057 GCF_900000015.1 Plasmopara halstedii
CGCGGTGACGTCATAGACGCAAATAAGGCAGACGTCTCCTGCTGCAGGTGGTCTAGCAGTGCATTTTTTGTAATTTGAAAACGCCTCTAGACGCGCACCGATTGCGTCGAGGCCTTACGCAGCAAGGTGTTGCACGCCCTCAGGGCCTACAAGGACATCAGCTTTTTAAGCCCGCCCTGCATGCCCTGGGGCAAAGAAGGAAATTGTTCCATCCTCACAGAGGATCAGTCTAAACGAATCAGGTGTAGATTGGCTACTAGTGCTCCCAAGTGTAGCGGGGCTGCCGTAGCTTTGTGCTTTGAGGAAGCGTAAGTTAGGTCACCGACCTTTC
>NW_020189964.1:393067-393569 GCF_900000015.1 Plasmopara halstedii
TGCTACAGCGTTACTGATTGAACCAGACGCACCCGTTTGACGCGGCAGCAACATTTCGCAAATTCGCCAGCTTCTTGTGACAGCTCTGTATTTTTATCGAGCCCAGCTCAAAAAAAATATTTGGCAAGCAAGTTGCTGATATCGTTACGTACGTCTTCCCGCGTTTTCCGTTGTCGCTGCGTAAAAAGCTAGGTAGTAAAAGCATGCTATAGCACATCTTTAAATATTTTAAACAATATGCGACATGATAAGATTCTGACAACGTGACGAATCTCTGAATGCGTTTGCGGTTGTTGCTGCGTCAAAATGATGCTTCCAGGGAGTTTAAGTACGCCGTAACAAGTTTGCAAACACTTTAAAGAACATGTGACATGATACCACAGATGCTGACAGTGTGACGAATCTCTCGATGCGTTTGCCGTTGTTGCTGCGGCAGAATGATGCTACCAGGTGGTTAAAGTACGCTGTGACACGTCTGCAAACACTTCAGAGAACATTTGAC
>NW_020189964.1:394052-394148 GCF_900000015.1 Plasmopara halstedii
CCGTGCCGACATCACCGTGAACGTGACGAATTAGCGAGATCCTGACACAGACGATGGGGTTATCGACCCGGCGACGTCCGAGCACACGACTCCAAC
>NW_020189964.1:394158-394457 GCF_900000015.1 Plasmopara halstedii
GGTTGACATGATATCACAGATGCTGACAACGTGACGAATCTCTGAATGCCTTAGCCGTTGTTGCTGCGTCAAAATGATGCTTCCAGGGAGATAAAGTACGCTGTAACACGTCTGCAAACACTTTCGAGAATATGTGACACTATATTACAGCTGACGTACGTCTGAATGCACTTGCCGCAATCGCTACGTAAAAAGGAAGCAAGCTTCCAGGCAGTTAATGCAAGCGGTAGCACGACTTAAAATACTTCAAAAAATATGTGAGATGATATCACAGATGCTGACAACGTGACGAATCTCTC
>NW_020189964.1:394467-395272 GCF_900000015.1 Plasmopara halstedii
TTTTCGATCGACATTCCCTTTGCCATTGCTGATGACGCCGAAAACAAGTTCTGTGTGAGCTCTGGAACATGTAACGTGTTCTCAAGTCGGGCGGCAAACACGCGCTTACCTACACGCATATTGAGTGCAACGGTACCTCTTTCAACAACGACCATCTTGATCCCGACTTTGGCGACCGTTATGTACATTGGCGCACTAAGATGTTCATAGTCGACAAACATATCGAGTGCGCCGCACATATGGTTGAATGCTCCGCTATCCAAAACCCAATTGTTATTTATAAAGCTTGGACTGGATATGGCTATTGCCATGTTGGCGCAGTGGGTTATGGATCTCGCGTCAACGCAAGCTGCTTGGGATCGAGTCCCATGAAAGCCGCTCTCACTAACCAGCGCACAGAACGCAATATGGTATTCGTCTTTTTGTTCGGAGCCTTTTCGACAATCGCGCTGGTAGTGTCCGACACTACCACATCTCCAGCACGCGCCTTTTTTTTCTTGACTTTGTTTTTATTCTTGGCAAGGCCGGCCAGCATCGCAGTGCGCCCCTCCTTGATGCCCAGCTCGTGTTGACGCGCTTCCTCCTCAAACACTCGATTAACGATGTCTGAGAAAATGAGCTTGTCCGCCGACATACGGTACGCCTGCATACGACCGTCGTACGAACTTGACAGACTGCGCAGCAATGTTGCACAAAAATCTTCTTGGGCGACAGCGCACCCCGCGCTGTCTAGACGCATCACCAGTGGCGCCTCGAGGTCACCGACGTGCACCTCCATCGAGCCACCACCATAAGTAAACGTGGC
>NW_020189964.1:395282-395769 GCF_900000015.1 Plasmopara halstedii
CAAAACCCAATTGTTATATTTAAAGCTTGGGCTAGAATTATTTATTGCCATGTTGGCGCAGTGGGTTATGGATCCCGTGTCAGCGCAAGTTACTTGGGTTCGAGTCCCATCAAATCCGCTCTCACTAACCAGCTCACAGAACGCAACATGGGATTCATCTTTTTGTTCGAAGCCTTTTCGACAATCGCGCTGGTAGTGTCTGACACTACCACATCTCCAGCACGCACCTTTTTTCTTTACTTTGTTTTTATTCTTGGCAAGGCCGGCCAGCATCGCAGTGCGCTCCTCCTTGATGCCCAACTCGTGTTGACGCGCTTCCTCCGCGAACACTCGATTAACGATGCACATAAATCTTCTAGGCGACAGCGCACCCCGCGCTGTCCAGGCGCATCACCAGCGCCTCGGGGTCACCGACGTGCACCTCCATCAAGCCACCACCATAAGTAAACGTGGCGAATTTCTCTTTGAGCCACATGCGATTCGCCAC
>NW_020189964.1:395779-396502 GCF_900000015.1 Plasmopara halstedii
GAACCGGACATTTCGATCGACATTCCCTTTTTCATTGCTGATGACGCCGAAAACAAGTTCCGTGTGAGCTCTGGAACATGTAACGTGTTCTCGAGTCGGGCGGCGAACACGCGCTTACCTACACGTATATTGAGTGCAGCGGTACCTCTTCCGGCAACAACCATCTTGATCCCGGCTTTGGCAACCGTTATGTACATTGGTGCACTAAAATGTTCAGAGTCGACAAACATTTCGCGTGCGCCGCACATATGTTTGGATGCTCCGCTATCCAAATCCCAATCAGTCGAATAAAAGTGTGTACTGGAATTGCTTACTGCCGTGTTGGCGCAGTGGGATATGGTTCCCTTGTCGACACAAGTTGCTTGGGCTCGATCCCCATCAAAGCTGTACTCACTAGCCAGCACACAGAACGCAATATGAGATTCGCCTTTTTGTTCAAAGCATTTTCGACCATCGCGCTGGTAGTGTCCGACACTACCACATCTCCAGCACGCGCCCTTTTTCTTCACTTTGTTTTATTGTTGGCAAGGCCGGCCAGCATGCGGTGCGCTCCTACTTGATGCCCAGCTCGTGTTGACGCGCTTCCTCCGCAAACACTCGACTAGACGCTGTTGACTTGTTTTTGAATCAAAGCAACACCATGTTTCCACATTCAATCACTCTTACAGATGCGATAGTAAGGAGCAGTGCGAAGCACAAGTCATGAGCTTATAGGCTGTGCAA
>NW_020189964.1:396512-398609 GCF_900000015.1 Plasmopara halstedii
GAGAACACGTGACATGACATACATATGCCGACAACGAGAAGAATCTATGAATGCGTTTGCCGATGTTGCTGCGTCAAAATGATGCGTCTAGGGAGTTAATGAACGCTAGAGCACGACATTAAATACTTCAAAAAAGTTGACATGATATCACAGATGCTGACAACGTGACGAATTGCTGAATGCTTTAGCCGTTGTTGCTGCGTCAACATGATGCTTTCAGGGAGTTAAAGAACGCTGTAACACGTCTGCAAACACTTTCGAGAATATGTGACACTATTTTACAGCTGACGTACGTCTGAATGCGCTTGCCGTAGTCGCTACGTAAAAAGGAACCAAGCTTCCAGGCAGTTAATGCAAGCGGTAGCACGACTTAATATACTTCAAAAAATATGTGAGATGATATCACAGATGCTGACAACGTGACGAATCTCTCAATGCGTTTGCCGTTGTTGCTGCGGCAAAATGATGCTACCAGGTGGTCAAAGGACGCTGTGACACGTCTGCAGTCACTTTACAGAACATGTCACATGAGATTTCAGCTCCTGATATCGTGACATGCGTCTGAATGCGTTTGCCTGTGTCGCAGAGTAAAAAAGATTCGTTTAGGTAGCTAATGTACGCCGTAACAAGTTTGCAAACACCTTAAAGAACATGTGACATAATATCACATGTTCTGACAACGAGAAGAATCTCTGAATGCGTTTGCCGGTGTTGCTGCGTCAAAATGATGCGTCTAGGTAGTTAATGGAAGATAGAGCACGACTTTAAATACTTCAAAAAATTGACATGATATCACAGATGCTAACAGCGTGACAAATCTCTGAATGCGTTTGCTGTTGTTGATGCGTCTTAATGATACTTTCAGGAAGCTGTAAATACTTCAAATAAATTGACATGATATCACAGATGCTAACAGCGTGACAAATTTCTGAATGCGTTTGCCGTTGTTTCTGCGTCATAATGATACTTCTAGGAAGCGTGAACTGTGACACATCTGCAAACACTTCAAAGAACATGTGACATGATATCACAGCTGCTGATATCGTGACGTACGTTCAAATGTGTTTGCCGTTGTTGCTGCATCAACATAGTTAATCTAGGTGGTTAAAGCACGCTGTAACACGTCCGCAAATGCTTCAAAGAACATGTGATATGAAATCACAACTACTGATATCGTAACGTACGCCTGAATGGTTTTACCGTTGTCCCTGCGACATCATGATGCGTCTAGGTAGTCAAAGCACGCTATAATACGTCTGGAAACGCTTCAAGATCATGTGAAATGATATCACAGCTGCTGATATCATGACGAGGGTCTGTCTATTGTTTCTGCGTTAAAATGGAAGCGTCCAGGTATTATTTTCGCCGCGGGAAAATATTTCGTCTGCAAATACTTCAATGAACATGTGACATGATATCACAGCTGCAGATTCCGGCACGTACGTCTGAATGCTATTGCTGCTGTCGGTGCCTCAACATGATACGTCTTGGTTGTTAACGCACGCTATAACACGTCTGCGAACACTACAAATATCATGCGAAATGATATCACAGATACTGATATCGTGACGAGGGTCTGGCCGTTGTTTTTGCGTAATAATGGCGCGTGCTGGTAGTATTATCGCTGCTTGAAAATATTTTGTCTTGGTACTTAAACTCGTCTCAAACAACTCAAAGAACATGTGACATGATATCACAGCTACTGATATCGTGACAAATGACTGAATGACATTACCGTTGTTGCTGTAAAAAAATGACGCGTATCGCTGGTTAACGCACGCTATAACACGTCTGCAAACGCTTCAAAGACTATATGAAATGATATCACATCTGCTGATATCGTGACGAGCAAATGGCCGTTGTTTCTGCGTTAAAATGGTGCGTCCAGGTACTATTGTCGCTACTTAAAAATATTTCGCCTACGTAGTTAAAGTCGTCTGCAAACACTCCAAAGAACATGTGACATGATATCACAGATGCTGACAACGTGACAAATCTCTAACTGCGTTAGCCGATGTTGATGCGTCAAAATAATGGCTCCAGGTGGTTAAAGTACGCTGTGACACGTCTGCAAACACTTCAGAGAACATTTGACAT
>NW_020189964.1:398619-420812 GCF_900000015.1 Plasmopara halstedii
TTCGATTAATGTAACATGGGTTGAAAAAACCTGTGGAGAAACGTAGTGATTTGCTTATCGCAAATTGAATTTGTGGCTGCGGTCTATTCCAGTATCTGCGCGCAACTGCTTTGAGAGATATCCTCCACAGCACGAATCAACCGTTCCGTCTGACCATCTGCAGATAGATGACTTGCAATTGGTATGGCTTATGTGGTGTTGAGTGTTTGCCTAGCTTCGCTGTAATCCCGGACCACTATTCAATCGGTCGCTACCGGCAAATCATGTTAGCGAACCTCTTTGCCGCGGAACAGCTGGGCTAAATTCTCACTGACAGCGGCGAGATGGCCCGCAACTACCGCAATGCCGATGTTTCCTAACGCGTCATTCGCTTGGAGCAATCTTCATCCTATTAACATTACAGACGACAGGGAATGGCCGACGTAGACTTGGTGAAGCCGGATCCGAGTGCGTATGAGGTTCTCTTCCACAGCCATAAATACCGCCTGTTCTGCTGCACCACGACGCCATTTGATATCCCGTCAAGGAGTTGTGCCATCTCGAGAGAAAGAACACTGTGCTTATGCAAGAAGTTGGCCGGGCCTGGATACTCTCTTTAATCGTTTTGGAACAAAGGCACTCACCGATCTACAAAAAAAAACTTTTTCACTCTTCCTGCAGGTCCTTTTTTGACGAAGCGATGTAGCGATGAAGGCTCAATTGGCTTGAGAGGAAAACCTGTCTATGTGGGCGAATACCTTGTGATAGCGCATACATTCAAGTATCGTTCGCAATTGTTCAATTTTGTTTTTAGCATCCAACGCTTTATGTTCTGTACAAAAATATCGTCTAAATAGGGTTTGTGCATAGCCACGATCTGGCCTGAACAGCTGTGTTACTAGAAAATTAAATTCAACAGGGTTATGAGACAGTCGCCATGGCATGATGTGCCACTCCCATACCTCTTCGCTTGGGATGCACACCGCAATAAGAGCGAAATAGCTGTCTCTCATAAGCAGTCAAATTAATTATCAGCCAGGATACAGCATCGAACAAAGTGCAGTTGGCCATTCTACACTGCAACGAATACTTTCACGACAGTAGCATTTGTTCCGTAACTATGATAAAAACATATGATCACCACATGCCGTAAGCAATTCGTACATAAAGAGTCAGCGCCGAGTGGGAGATAAAGGTTTCACCAAACCGTTTCCGTGCATCGCACAGCAAAACATCCTTAACGGCGTCACACTGTTTTATTAGTACGAGCCAATGCAGTGTAGCGAAAAAAATGATTTTGGAAACTTGGTCATGACACAAGCCTTGATCAAAGGCAACACACGTGGCGGATTTCGCATCACCACCGCGTGATTTCATCCAACGAAGGAAAAAAAAGTTCTGTAGGATCATTGATGTTAGATGCCCCAGTACTCGCACTCAGTGCTCTGCGAGTGTGCTCAAACACATTTATACGGGACGAATGAGAAGCTTAGCTCCTCATCCGGTACCAACGCGCCAATTCGACGCGCTCACTGTTTTGCCAACTCTTATAGAGAAATTCCAGCTGCACCTCTTGTACCTCCGCAAGGAGACGGGATATCCTCGGTCAATTTCATCCGCGAATGAATAATCGTTCTCGCTACTTATCCGTGGGACTGCAGACTCCACACAGTTGTCTTGTCGCACGATATTGCTGGCTTAGCAGAGCCGAAAACTTGTAACAAGGACAAATCATCCATTTAATGATAGGGGCCTGACTCTTCAGCTTGCGCTACCCTCTGGGATCATGACAAATACCCAAATTTTCTTGTCTCATCATAAGACCGCGGCTCATACGCCGCTTATAGCTTCCAAGCTATGTTCGATGAACCTAGAAGTGTCGCTTTTGGTATTTTCAGAAAACCCACGCCCTGCACGAAAGCTATCGCAGATTCGTGACTGATTCGAAACAACATTAATTTGATTTTTGCATGCAAGAAATACGAAGGTAATTAGCATCCATGAGCATCAACACGGTCACATCTAGTGCTGCCGAATGTTTCTTGTTAGTTGATACATCATTATCGTTTCTTACTTCCGGCGGAGGTGGATTCATGACTTGCCAATGATCCACTTTAGGGAAACTGCGTGGCGCCTTGATCCGTGGCTCGTTGCGTTCCAGCCGCGCCATACATCAATTGATCTTTACGTCGTTCCAGGGCTGGAACGAGACAAAGCATCATGCTGCTGGGGTTCTTAAACTCCACTTGATGCCTTACTATGACCTATAATACTCTTACCAATTGCCCCATCCCAAAATATATCAATATCGCGTCCCTTTTTGGCACTTTACAGCCTCGTGTACTGTCTAATATATTACAGCCTGGCATTTTAAGAAAGTGCACAACATGTCGAATCCATTTGGTCTTTCCACGATGTACTATGCTCGGAACGTTGAATGTAAATACAAACTATCCTGAACCGAGGGCTCGGTCTCGTTTAGAGATTGTCACTTGAGGGTTAGGCCCAACATATCACGATCTCGATGAGATATAAAATAAGCCAATCCTTCATTCGGAGTAGCTTCGACGCCTACTGGATCTCGATGAGATATAAATAAGTTAATCTTTCCTTCGGATGAGCTTTTACGCCTACTAGATCTCGACGTTTCCCGACAATGTGTTTCTCGGACGCCCATGCGTGAAAACCCACCATTCGCACCTCCCAGAGCCGAAAATGAGACAGAGAGGGCGCGAACGTCTATCGATAAACGCCTGTAAGAAAATCGAGCTGTTAGAGACATTACGAGATGTCTGTCTTCTTTCTTAGCATGGCTGAGATTCATTGTCTCTGCTGCGCTCATAGAATTTACGAAATCAATTAATTTGCTCTTGAAGCACGGATGTTGTGCTCCTCATTAAATGGGCAGCAAACCCCTTTCTCGACGGAGGATGGATGCGAAAGGTCTTGGTGCGACCGGTCTGAGCATCTGTCAGAAGATGGTCAACGATGAACATGTTCAATCTTGTGTCAAGCACCAGAATTGAAGTAATCTGGAATTGCTGTAAAGCGCGATATCGATTCGACGTAATAGCTACCAGCAAGCAATGTTGACGAAGGCCTTCGTCGTAAACGGCTTGGACCTCTCAGGTCAGTTTATCGTTAATAGCAGCGAGATAAACCCTCTTGCAAGCGGTCCACAAAGTCTGCAATACTAGAATAGCCGAACGCGTCTTCGAAATACCGCAAATTCAGCTCATACTATGGACCGCCAGTACTCTGCCGGATCCAGCAAGTTGACCAAACATATCATCGCATGCAGCGAATATTTTGCCCCTTAACACGTTCCGCACATACGTATTCGGCTACTCATACGTGATAAGTCACCAAGAATACTTGGCAGTCACTGAACCTTGTGTCTCGAGTCTTCAAATTTGTTGTTCTCCAAAGAATTCGATTGCTCAACACAGGTTGCGTCAGACCCGTAAGCTGTTCATATTGCCGTATCGAATCGCAACGTAACCATAATTGGGACGACGCGAAAGCACATCCGCCACCGTTTTTAGCCTTTTGAAGTCTACACTCCCTCAAACGTGTACTTGACATAAAGGGATAATTTTATCACCATTCACGGTGAGATCGGTGGTGACGACATCTCTGCGCGCAAAGACGCACGATCTGTATAGAAGTCTGTAAAGAGGTGCATCCTGAGCTCAACGTGAGAATCATTCATTCCAAATAATCCTTGTACTAACAAGGTAGTTTTTTAGCAGCTTTCAGCTTACGAAACCCAAACGAAATCACGCGTTCGAGCCCACTGGCATCTGCAAATAGCAAAGTGCAGCCTATTGCAAAGGATGAAGCATCACAGACGGCATGGAACGGCCAACGCTGATCTTGAAAGACCCAGAGTGTTGGCACGCATGAGGCTTGCTTTCATAGCCTTAAAAACCGCCTACCACATGACAATTTGACACCTATCGAAAGGACTGGTAAGCGGTCGTGCAATTTTGACATGGTTTACACTGCACTTGCGCAAGTAATAGTGAGCCGGGCTAAGCTACTCCAGAAGCACTGGCCAGATAGCAATGTTTTGCCGTCGCGTGAACTGATTGCATGCCGGCTTTCCAGCGACGCGACACAAAAATATGGTTATTATCGGTACCAAGGACACAATTGTCTGTGATGACAAATAGCTTAGTCAAGTACATAGTTTCGAGCACCTGCTATCCACATTCGACTTCTTGTAATCTGTACGACATGGACAAACCTATTGTCGCAGTATGTTCTCTTCCCTTCTCTTTAGGCGCGTTGTGTCCTGAACAACTGTGAGATTGGCGTCGCTACGTGTTTTTCCCATGCCGAAGGGAATTTTTATATTCGCGTAGCAGACGACAATGAGACATCTTATAACACGCGCAGAGGATGAGAGTCGCTGGTGCAAAAAAACTTCCTGTTGTATAATCATCCAGTCCCAGAGCATCCTGCTCAGAATATTCACCGCGGTGAGAAGAAATCACTGTCTTTAAAAAGCTGTTGGTGGTACCCAATAAACAGGTCACAGGCACTGCGCGAATTGCAACCACCACGCTATTCTGCAGCACATCCTTATTAAAATTCAGCGTTGCACCAAAATCGTTGCTGCAATTAGCATAATATCGATATGCAATATTCGCCACATGACGTATACTTTTGACAGAGAAAAGCAGCGCCGAGTAAGATAATTAAGTCATCAGAAAAATTGCTTCGTGTTTCGCACGGAAGATAGCGTCAGCGATGTAACATGGCTATCCAGCTCCTCGTACGCAGTAATACGCAAGTACTCGCAATCGCGAACTCATCCTTGACGGATGATTAGTCTAGCTTATCATCCGCTACCAACTGAACTGTTGAAGGTGTAGCATTTTCTTGCACATATCCGGGGGGGTATAATTATTTCCGCTCTTATTGAACTTCTAACGTATTAATTGAAAGGGACTTACAAACCCTTGAGCTATCTTGGTCGCTCTATTTATTGGCAAATAATATTTCTCACCCCTTATCTCCTGATCTTCACTGCTGCACGCAGTGATCCCGCTACACGGTAGTGCTGACGACCTTGCGTGGAAGCCTGACCCCTCGTTCTGTTTTGCCGAGAAAAAAGGGCACGCAAAACGCAGATGTTTTGTACTACGGCAGATCGATATCTGGTGGTATCGCTAAGCTGCTGATCCGCTATAAGACCTCTATCTTCATCTTCAGCATGATTGAGCTCCATTAGATCAGGTTCACTCGTCAAGCCTCCATTTCAGCTTTTCATTGTGTTTTCATGGCGCGAAAGTTTTATCTCCGCATTGATGTGAGGCGTGCATCACTTTGTAGAGTAGATGCGGAAGGTCTCGGCGCAAGTCACAGCCGATTGGATACTCTATGAAGATGGTTACCTTCTACACATCCTCAAAAGGACCCGATAACATCAGGGCGAAAAGAGTCGTGAGCCCCCGAAAAGCCATTCGAAATCATCGAACACACCCGTTACGTCTGGTTTGGCGGTACGAATATCCGAAACATCTGTCACTTTAAATAAATTGTAACAACTCCTTTACCGAGATACTACACGTAAGCACTTAGTCTTGCGCTCGACACTCTCTCTTGAAGATTGCAAATGCGAAGCGCTATCGCTCCTTATGAAGCTAAGCCGTATTCGTGTCTATAACAACCTCCCTCATTTAGTTCTACGTATCGGCTCTCAGTGACCAGGACTCTTAACATTTGCGTCCTCACAGCGGAAGCAATCTGTTTGGTAAACGGTGCCCAATTGGGACGCTCCTGGACATGCTTCACCTCTGCATCCTCAAAGCTGACTAACGCCTTCAGGTGTGCAAATACCGCTTCCAGCCCTTGAAACACTGGTTTGCTGATCCCATAGGGACCCATAAGCTTGCTAAGCTTATCTATATGTGGCACTCAAAGTCCCATTGTTCCAGAGGATCCAGTCCTTTCACGACTCGGTCGTGAGATAATCTACAATGCTACGAAGCTTGGATTAAGAGTCCACTTTAACAACGCACAAAGGTTGAGTTCGCGCGCTTGTTCGCTGAGCGAACCCGAGATCCCTCAAGATTGTTAGTTTACTTTGCTATATCAAGTGTAATGTCAAAAGAAAAGATTCTAATACTAAATACAAATTTTCTATCTCTTAAAGTAAATTGCTTAACCAAAATTCCATCTACTTCAAAAGTACTAAACTTAAATAATGAAAATTCACAATATACGTCTCCATTATATTAAATATGTAAATCAACCCAATATTGGCATATGGTGCATTAGTTTTTTCAGTCATACCTATATGGCCACAGTGCCCCTGCCACCGGAATGGATTGTGCGTGTGTCCCGCTCGAAAGGCAAATTATACTACTATCATATTCCTACGAAAAAAGTGCAGTGGTCACGCCCCACACTTGAAGAAGTACATGCAGCAAATGCGGCGCAGGATCAATCGAATAAAACAGTTGACAGAGATGGGAACATCAAGCGTCAGAAACTCGATATTTCTGATGACACATCAGTTGTCAAGCACAAAACCAGCGTCTTTCAAGCTCTCATTGCAGCTGCCATGCGCGTCGGTACAAGCTATTTAAGCCATCGGACAAAGAAGACACTAGAGTTCACTCCGTGGCCGCATCAATTAGCAGCAGTTGAGAATATCATAACAGCCATCCAGACACGAATGGTGTCAGCCAAAGCAATGCCTACAAAGACAGAATGCTTCTTACTACAACACAGCACCGGTGCAGGCAAGACGCTGACAATATCGGCGCTTACGCACCAGCTATTGCTCGTCAAGGACGCTGTTTCGATGCAATTCCATACAGTGCTAGTCATGTTGGATCGCGTCAAACTGGATGAACAAGTGGGAGATGCAGTGGAGATGTATTTGCGTCGCAATGGGATTGATGAAGTGCTACGAGCTGAGAGCATCAAACATCTGGCCAAGGTATTGGATGAGACGACGATGCAAAGCCCACAAAGAGTGATAATTACTACAACTCACAAGTTGGGACTCCTTATGAAAGATAATGTGATGCTGACAAGATTGCTGTATCGTCGGTCAAATCATACGGTTAATGCTAGTACAATAGATGATAAAGCTGAAACGAAGAATATTTATCAGCGAGTTGCGATCATCACGGACGAAGCCCACCGATCCCACTCATCTTCTACTCGTAATGCTATCGAGACAGTTTTGCAGGCCGGAACTGGCATTCGTACCCAACTCACGGTATGATTACATTGTTGAACTTGTTTATCATTACGATTTGCGTAACTATAACCTCATGTATAGTTTATTGGCTTTACAGCAACCCCAAACAATGTTGCTCTTGAGCTTTTTGGTTCTCAGACAGAAGATGCTTTTAGCCGGCCATTTCATTGCTATCCGATTTCAGCCGCCACAGCCGATGGTCGCATTATGAACGTTCTTGAAGACTATACTTGTGTGAGTTGCAATGTGGAGACGTGTGTATTTCCCCAACAAATCAATGAGCTACTTGATAAAAATCTTGGTGCTCGACGCCGTCTCCTTGACCACGCAAGTAACGATGTTGCAGTCTTGAAGGCCAAGGCACTGATAATGATGGCAGACTTTGAAACTATGAAGCAGAAAAATCCGAGGATAAAATGTATGATAGTAGTTCGCAGTCGTGACGACGTCGTTCGCTTTTACAAGATGATCACCGCATTTGTGTTCAAGCGAAAGCTTGGCTGGAACTGCTACGCTGCTTTTAGTGGCTCTGTAATGTTGACCGATAAGTCCGTCACTGAACAGACGCTAAATCAACAGAGTGTTACCTTAGCCGTAAGTGACATCGTGATTGTCTGTGATAAACTCGACACGGGTTACAATGAGCCTTTGCTTGCGTGCATGTACGTTGATCGCTATTTTCGCGCTAGCACGCACACGGTACAGCTTCTAAGTCGTTTGAATCGACGTCATAAGCATAAGCCCAGCGTTCGCGTTTTAGATTTTGCAAACCATCCGGCACAAGTCCGTCGAAATTTTTCCGACTTTTGGCGAGAAAAAAAGCTTTTGGTATCTGCTACCGCCATCGATGTAGTGGTTGAGAAGGAAAATGTTGTGACTGCTGTTACGATTCTATGTGACTATTTGTCAGAGCTCTGTGCTTGTCCAGTTGACATCAAAGACATTCGCGTTTTTGTTAAAGAGCGCGTACTTTTATTGGAGCGTGATGCATTCCAACAAGTGCTGGATGCACTTCGTTGCGCCGACATAGCTTATAAAAGGCTTGAACAAACTAGTTGTGCTGATTATTTCGACTTTATTGCCCCGTTTAGGTGCGCTTGACGTTGTACAAATGGGTTTACGCTGAGAAACTTGTTTAATGATTTGTTGTCAAATTATAGTTACTGTTTACTACATGAAATCAGAAAGGAGACTGAAAGTCACATAGTGACAGTGGAGGCAGATGTTGAGCTGTCTCTGAATGATGTTATGAGTAAAATGTCGGCTCGTGTTCAAAGTTACTGCAAAAGTTTCTCTGGAGCGTTGTATCCCCAGTCGCTTCAGGTGCGTTGCGAATACCATGTGATTTAAATGTCTACAATATTTACGGACTGACGATATTGTAGGACCGTCTGGAATGTGGTGTGATATATCAAAAAATGGTTTCATGCTTGCTTCAATTCGGGGAACTGGAGTATTATGAAGCTTTTCTCGCCTTGAACGCCGATCGGAATAAGCGACAGACGTTGAATTCGTGTGCTGCTACTCAAGTTGTCGAGGCCAGTTCGAAATTTACAGTACCATCTGAATTTACGGAAGGACCGCAAAAAATCGAAGAATCGCGATTGACAGCACAAATTCGTGCTCTGCGACACGATTTCATCAAAGTCATGCATGATACCTGAGGCAACTCTTCGATATAAGATATAAGATTGTGTGTGGTCACTGAGAGAATGCGTTGGTGTCAGGATTCGAAGAAATCGACAAGTTTGCTCAGTTCCATACCTGCTCTGTGGTCAGCACAGCACTATTGCTTTCGCAGTTGAAGTAGTTCATCAATCCCTTCCAACGATCGATACCTGGTGCCAGAATTCTTTTTACTAGTCTGAGCATTGTGCCAAATTGCCAGGAGACGCTTTTTTGAATGCGATTCAGACGAGCACTCGAATTCTCATGAAAATAACTGAATTTTAACAAGCGATCTATAATGCCGCTGAAGATTTTTGTTTTACATGGTAAGTATATAGATGGGCTAGACTTATCGATTACAACAAATCGCATTTAAATCGAGCATAGTAATGTATCATCTCGAGAAAGAAATTGTTCTCATAGATTCTTAAATCTTGATAATCCCACTGCATTTTTCTAACTCAATATTTCTTTTAATGGTAGAATAGAAAAAAAGTATACATGTGAGCTCGACTTTTAGTATGTGAGTAGTCCGATCACATCTGTTCTGTAGGTCAGCAGATCGCGATTTGATATCGATCAAGATGAATGAAACAGGAGTTTTCTAATAAACCCTTCGGCTTTAAGGTTTGAAAAAAAAGCTGCCTTCCAAAAACTAATAGGCATGTACAAAGGCTATGTCGTCTCCATACTCATCGAAGCAATCTGCCTTCTAATCATTGCATAAGTTTTAGTAGTTTGGCTGTAAAGATTGGACCCAAACAGCTAGCATTCGCGTTGTCAAAAATGTAATGCTGGAAATGCAGCCGATCGGGTATTTTGGCGTGTTTTAGGCCGAAAAAGATCAACATCCGATTCAGTTTTCTCCACAAATCCAACATTGAGATCTAAACATCACAACTTCACATTAGTCTAATCTTCTCCGCCCAAATTTGTGCTGGTGGTAATCTTGTCAGTCTCAGTCTCAATTCCCCGAGATACACATAGTGGCACCTGGACAAGCATTGGAGTGCAGCCCTCAACAGCAAGATATAATCGTTTCTGAACTTCACCTTCCAGCAATTTGGAGATTAATAATGAATGTGCGCTTGTGTTTTTTATATTTGGCAAGAATAGGCAAAACCTTATAATATCAACCAACATAAGCATGTACCCACATCGGAAAAAAATTAATTGTGAATTCAATGACCAGTTGTAGATTATCGCTAGCCACAAGTTTGGCACGAATTACCTGCAGACATTGAACACTTAAGGTCGAGTTTTTTCAGTCTGCATATCAGCCCTGACGGGCTGGCGTCTCTAACATTATTTAAAATACGACGAACCTGCAGAATATTGCTTAGGTCGTAACTCTTAAGTCACCACAGATGATTATAAAACTTGCCAGAAGGCCAACAAGTCTGATCAATCTCCGGGTAGGAAATTGAATATGTGCTGGGAGACTTGTTGAAGCGTTATATATTAAAAAATTGTGAGATGGGCATGAACCAATTCTTAGAACCAAGAATAATATCTTTCGGCTAACGGAGAATCAAGAATCTGTTAAAGTGGAAAGCTGTAATGGATCGACAAGATTCGGAATCGCAACTTTGCTGTCTATGATATAAGAATTTTCTGCTGACTGTGAGCTGCTTCGTGGTAGTGTACTTACGCCTCCCATTGCGATCTGAAACAATTCAATGGATGCTGACTTCAAACCATTCTTATGAGTGCTGACTGAAAATTTTGTTGTGAGAGTTTCATCGCTTATAGTCTGGAGAACTGGATGCTGCTGGCTACTGTTCTTGACAAAGGGTGGAACAAACTGGTCGTCGTGATACTTCTGGCACATTTGGGTCCGAATAAACTCATTAATAAACTTCATTTCACTAATGTCAAGGCAGTTTCCTTTGGCCCGGGCTCGATGAACTTCTTCTGTGGAAGTACTTATGCTAATTAGATGCTCAATATGTCTCCGGACTCGATTGATCACGAGGTGCACCGACAAAGGCGTCACGACGTCTGGAGGTGTGCTTGCACTAATTGGTCCCAGCATTTGCTTAGTAAATCTTGTGAGATCACTTGAAAGATTTTCCGATTCAGGCATTCGAAGGCTGTCTGCAGCACGTTCATCTTCAATGTGGCGCTGTACACGATCTTCCGTTATATAGAGAATACATGTGCCCTTCATACAACTAAATTCTCGAGGAAGCTCAGTTACACCGCAAATGAATGGAACAGGTGCCTGCAGCATGACAACTAGGTGAGCATTTTGTATCAGTAAAATACCCATAACAATACTACCTCCATAAACTCATGCATTGACGGTGGTAGAACGCTAATCAAGGGTCCAGCCCATACAAGTGGGTGCAACAGAGACGCAAATCCCAAAGTAGAAGAAGATAGGAGCGGGATGTCATCTGATACTACAATAAGTTTTGTCTCAAGCAGCAACAGGCTCAAAATCCAAAGGACGCGGTCAATTGACAAGTGTGACAGCAACGACGAGAGCGCCCACTGTAACAACAGCGCGACTTTTTCATCTTGATCATATTCATTGTGCGGTCTTGTCAGTGTCAGCACCAAACTTGGAGATGGAAATACGTCGACAGAAATTGACGATCCTTTTTCAGGAAGAGAGACTAGCTGAAGATGCTGCAAAATGTCGTCAATGAAGCCCGCATGCTGTAACAAGTGTTGGTTTATGAGATTTTGTTTTACAAACAGAGCAAACGAAAGATCTCACATTATCTGTCACGATGCTGCTCAATGGAAGGCTACCTGCACTAAGTTTTAAATCATTTCGCAAATGCTCTGTTATAAAACAACAGGAAATCGTGTCAGGTTTATTTAACCAAAGTGTTGCTTGAGCACACCTTACCATAAAGGTTTCTCAAAACAGATCGAAAGAAAAAAATGAATGGAATTTGCGCAATGATACAATAGCAAATTGGCAGCCTCCAATAACTTTCGTCGTCGCTGCCGCTCTGAAAACTAAGCGTTGCTTTCATACACATAGCATACTGAACACTCTGGCCTTGCAACCCCCCGCCTGAGATTAATAAGACAAAAAAATCTCCTACCTCGAGATTTGGACTTGCATTTACATTCGCGTTCGTACTCTCAATGCCATTTGGAAAACAGAAATGTTCAAGACTCTCAGCGTGAAGTTGACTCGTTGTAGGGTACGCAAATGCAACTGTTGCTTCAAATACGTTTTCTCTATGATTCCAAAAGTTGCGCATTTTAACATCGAGCATATCAGGGCCAATCACAGCTAGATAATCAAAAAGAGCTGGCCGGCCAGACGTGCAGACATTAGTTTGATCCTGTCGCTGTTTTGCACCGTAAAATTCATAAGCGGAACTCAGGACAGAAATTTGGATACTTTACTACCTCATTGGTAAGAGAGTCACCTCTGCAGTCATCGTTGATATCAAGATCGGAAAGTTCGGCTTGTAAATTATGTTCAAGCACTTCTAGCGAACAGTACATGTCGTCAAATAGTTCGTGATCATTGCTAATTTGATCCGTATAGCCTTTTGATCTATTCGACTGGGCAACATCAATGCCGTTGTCTTCAAGCCAGGTATTGATTGCTAGGTATCGCTCCATGTCCAAGGTATTGACAGCACACTGTGTCCTAGGTGATCCACTAACAAACTGCGACCGACGACGTGCGTGCCGTTTATTGTCACTAGCTGGCAATTTTCCTCGACTAGAACGATTACTTGACGAATATAGAGGAGGTGTATCGACATAACATCTATCAACTAGAGAGGACTTATGCTTTGGGCTCCATTTTTCACGAAGATGATTAATTTGCTTGACCCTGGATAATAAAGGTAAATTTTCAAGTCTTGTAAGAAATTCTTGCGAGTTTTACCTGCCCATGCCACTGAAAATGGATTTCTGCTTGCTGATGCTGCTTCCGTCTTCCTCACTTTCACTCATAATGCCTAATTCACGGTGTTCAAGAGGCGGACGGTCACGGTTACAATTTCTAGTTTTTTATCATTGAGCATTAAAAGTATTCACACAAGTTAGATCACGGACTTAATATATTTAAAACCATGAAGCACCTACCATACAGTTCTGGCATTAAGTGCTGACCAGGTAAATAATGTTATGAGCATTCAAGCCGCAATTACTTTACGTGGGCTTTGCATATGCCGAGATCTATAAAAGACCGAATGGGAGCAATCATGAAATCCCTTACGAGCAAGTTAATAAAGAATGGTTCACTTACCTGAGCAAATACACGACCAGCATGACGAAATACATTCGACGATTGATAGTGTTTTCTCAAGAAAAGAAGACTCGATCAAAATGACAAAATACGGTCTCTCCGAATAAAATACCCTCTCATTCAAATATTTTTCCAATTTATGAGATTGCGCCCTCCAAATATTAACTTGCCACCGCTAACATCTCGTGTTACCTTAGCTAACACACTCACACCATCATCGAATCTGCGAGAGATTTGCCGTGCACCTCACAAAGATAATATCGAGTCTCCATGCAACAATAGTGGCCATGCAAGTTGCACGTAGAAAACGTTGACTCTCAGAGTCTGCGTTAACAGAGATAGGTTCGCGCGCTCCCAATCAGGGGCAAGTTCAAGAATCTGTAGGGTAATTCACACTGTTAGTTTGCTCTGCAATTTCAAAGCGTATATAACTAGGAGCAATTATATTTCATATATATAAACATTGTCCTCCTTTTCTGACGTAAGGCCAGCTAGCCGACGAGTCTCCATTTGGAGCTTCGGAAGCTTCAAACATACCGATACTTTAGTACTTATGAATATTCACAACGACATTAAGCATCATGCAATGGTACCGTATTTTATTCAAAACAACCGTAGCAGATGTGTAAGGGTTAAGTCCTCAGATTCCAGTACTTACTCCATTACATCCTCCTTCATCAGGATGTGAGCTAAATTGGGCTCACAAATATTGTATCTATTTGATACACTGCGCAAGAGTTACCGCTCCGCAAACAACCACTGCGCCTGGAGTTCTACTCCACTAATTATACCTGCTTTTCTGAGCGTGATAGCGCCGGGGGATCACACCTGACACCAATCAAACGATGTAACGAGGCTCTGCTAAAATCGCAGTATTCACGGTCGATACGCTCGGTGAGAATACCGAGGTGTTTCTCAACGAGAACGGTCCCGATCCCTTACCTAATCCCGAACAGACACCGCCGGCAGGATTCAGCGATATATGGCCTAGCAGCTTTCCAAGGAGGAAGCGACAGATTTTCAGCCTCTCTGTTATGCAAGTATTGGAATCCATGCTGCTTCCATCGGCAAAAAGTGTTTTGGGACTACGATGTGGAACTCATGACAACACCACCTTGTAATCAACGAGCTGGGCCTGACTCAAGGAAAATATCATGCTCTACTGCAAATGCAAGAGTTTAACAAGCGCTTGCCCAAAGACGCCACTTCCGTTCTCCATGATTGAATCTGAAACCGCTCATATTGCTCGCCAATTTGGTGCAGAGCTTTTATACGCCTATGCGTATTGGGGTTTTGCTCACACCCAGAGCCAAACTAGCGCGAGAAATTGCGCAGCGAACGCATTTATAGACATTTTCCAGGAGTACCGTATGCGCTTGAAGCAGGGGAGGTTGTAGAAACCCAAAACCTTCGTACGGAATGTTTTTAGGTAAGAAGCTAGCAAACGTTGCGGCGGGGTTATCGTAGCTCTTTGCTTAGATAAAGCTTACTAAGGTCACCGACCTCACGATCTATACCAGAGCCAGTATGAGTGTAGCGGCTCGCAATCCGCTACCTCCAGGAATACCACATACCTTAACTCAAGGCAAATAAGCGATTCCGTTCAAAAAATAACTGTATTTAGCTTTTTTATTTGCGACAGAGCCGCCTATATTTAAAACTTTAGGCTTTTCTGATTAAATAGTAATAATTAATATGCATAACTACTGGCAGTCCCGCCACGTTGTGGCTTCTTGTTATGGTGTAGCCACACCATTGCGTAATTACACCGTCTTGTCTAATCCACACCTTTTTACAGTCATACCATCTTGTGTGACTCACCCTCTTTTACTAGGGTAAGTGTAACCCCGTTACATTCTCCTCCATCAAAATTGTGAATATCCACAATCACATTTAACGGTCGCCTCGTACGAAGCTCATGTGTCTAAGAAACCTGACGTCTCCAGAACCTTCTTCACGCATTTTCACCTCAATAAGCCCTGTGTTTATGACACGAAAAACCCAGCCTCGCTGGTACCAGGAGCGCCCGCGGGCAGAGCCCTTCTTCGTCTCCTCCACGCGGTGCAACTCTGGACAGTACTTCCGCAGACTCACGGGAAGCCATCCCTGCCCTCGGCAACCAGGCACCACACACCGCACCCGCCACGGGAACGAATTTTTTCGTCAAGGATACGGCAAGAAATCGGCTACAAGTCGGATACTCCTTTTCCAGGATGGGAAGAAGGGGAGGGTGAGGCGCGCGAACGGCGCGACGTGAGCCCTGCTCGAACCTTGCGGACACCGTGTCCGTTTCCCAACCTCACGACTTCCGGGGTAAGTGGTATTATTACCGATCACTTCGACAAGGCACAAGCAGCAGCCGAAGGCGCTCCAGTAACCGCAATGCGGATTATTCATATGGTGCTTGCCCCTGGTGAAGCCGCTGCGGACGATGGGGTGCTCTTTGAGCGATGGGTGCAGCTGCACCAAAAACTTTCCTCGCTATCTTTTTTACGGCGGAGCCACAAGAATGTGGACGTTCGCGTAGAGCGCCATCTTCGATTTGAGCTTGCCACACTCATGGTGCAGCGCTGACTTCCTGCGTAGTATTGTCGATCTGCGACACATGAAATAATCCATCACGCTCCCACAAGCTCTGTGGTTACTCGCAGGGGTGAGTTTGCGACCACAGCAGCTCAGGGCGATAGCTTGAGCTCAGCTTATGGCACTCTGGCTTCCCAGGCAGCGCGAGGAGTACGACGACGCCGAGCGTCATGATCCTTCTTTGGGCAGTTTTGCCGAAGTGGTACGTCAAACTCCCACGAGTTCTCGGAGTTTTGGTATCCCCGCCACTTCACAAGATTTTAAGTTTGACCTTGTTGATGCCGTCGGCCCATAAGACGTTCTACGTGAAAGTGGACGTCACCATTCTCGTCGAGAAGAGTCGGCGGCGGACAATGACGTGATCGATCCCCAAATGGATATATTTACCTGCTTTGGGTAAGAGAGGCCGAAATGGCTATGGCATCCACCATGCTCCAAAATGAGCAACAGTGTGTGGCGCTAGCTATCTCCAAGCTGGAGGCGCAAGCGCAAGAATGGGCACTAACATGTAGTGCTTCGGTTGAAGTGGCGTTCACCTCCTGGAAAGAGCTGAAGCGTCAGCTTTTGCGAATGTTCTCGCCGCCTAACCAGGCATATCGCGCGCGATCGCGTTGCCTTGCCGCCCGACAGGGCAAGAAGGTGGTTGATGGACTATGTCCAAGAGTTGAGAGCTTTAATAGCCGTGATGGCTGCCGATCCTTTCCTCGAGGCGGTCACAGTTACCGTCTTTATAGAGGGTCTCCGCTCTGGCGTGGCCAGAATGGAAGTTTTCCGTGTGCATCCGTCTTTTTGAAAAAAGCAGTGAATGTGGCATTGAATGCTGAATTCAACTTTAAGTCGGGGCGACTTGATTGGAATACACACCCTCAGAGCTCGTCGAGCGGGCCTGAGTCAATGGATCTCAGCTATGCTGAGAAAGCGGAGAATGAGCTCCGAGCTGCCGACCAGCGTTTGAACACCGATGGTGTTTTGTCGGTAGAGACACCCGTCACCTTCGGACTGGTTGTCTCTTGCTTAAGGTGCGTAGAGGTTCATCGAGCCGACGTATCGCTTCTAACCAGACTGGTTTGTCGCGGAGAAACGACAGAACCCAGTAAGCCCGGGGCATCCTACTGGAAAGAACTGAGTTCTGTTGTGCCTCAAAGAGGAAGGGGTAGCCCGAAGAGCTTCGTACACGAATTGGATATGTAAGCCGGGCTTGCTGGTCGTAAATGCGACCGGGAAGGGCTTTGAGAAGCCGTGTGAGATCATGATCTATTCCAGATTCTGGAATACTTGGCAACGCTCCACGATCGATTGAAGTCAGCTGTATGCTGAGGTGCTGATAACACGGTTGAGTGACCCTGTCGTTGTTCGCTTAGCGATAGGGACTTGTGTCACTGTGCCGAGGGTCCCTGCGGACCTCGGTATCAAGTTCCGTGACTTTTATAGTGTGGACCGCTGTCTAGTCTTGGACTTGGATACAAGGTATGACCTTATCCTTGGTATGGCCTGGTTGGAATGACATGACGCTTGGATTGATTAGCGGTCAAAGACTATGCGCTCGTCTCCTGGTAGAGCTTTGGTGGGTCATGAACCTCTGCTTGGAAACAGAAGCGCTATTCGCGCGGGCACTGGACCGGACGGTCAATGTGCTGGATGTCGGAGTATCCGAGTTGCCGAACACCGAAGAAGTATCGGACGAGAGTCTCGAGCATGGCTCGCGGGTTGAACGTGGAATGGCACGTATCCCACTGAACACTGCACAAGTATTAAAACATTTGCTGCATGCCAAAAATGGTATGGTCGGACGAGAACCGAGGCGTCTTGAGCGAGACCCCAGTGATGTGCGTGGAGTGATACGGTATCCACTGGACGAAGTCCGAACAAATAGCAACCCTTTGTCTTAAGCGGTTAATAATATTATGGCTTCGGTGGAGCAGGGCATTGGGACGCCGGACGATACTGAGTGCATGATCCCACTGGCCTCGATGAGACGTAAGATATCTATAGAGAGAAGCCGGCGAAGTCGTATGTTATCTGCAAGACGCAGTGCGTCGATCCCGACCCAGGTTGTGTCTACCGTAAACGATAGCGCACAGTTATACAGCCTTGTCAACAGTATGACTGGAGAGGAAGACGGCGACGTCACCCTCGAGGCTATTCCCGCAGCGGATGCCCTTCTTGAGCTGGAAGAGATTCCCTTCGAAGCGTTCGGCAGTGCCTTAAAGTAGGCGATTTGGCGGAAGTGATCATTGTAAGATTGAACGAGGAGATAAACTCGTCGTCGCTATTGGATGTAGCTGTTCTGGAGGACACCATGAGATGGCTAAATGCACGAAGTGATCGTCGGTCCTACGGAATCCCTTAAACCGTACTACCCTTCGATGAAAGAAATTAAAAACGTCGTCTCCAAAGACCCGCCTTCTGTCCTACCTCCGGGCCCAGGTATGCGTCATGAGATCGACCTGGTTCCGGGAGCCAAATACTGCGTAACACGCCAATTGCGTCTGCCCAAGGAGCGGTGCGACGTCATCAACGCCTTTTTGCGTGCAAAACACGAGGCAGGAATGGTGCGTGAGAGCAAGTTTCTTCATTCGACGCCCACGTTGTGTGTCCGGGAGCCGGACCGCAAGTGGTGTATCGTTCATGCTTACAATAAGCTCAAAGCTGCCACCATTTCGGTACAAACGCCGATTCCTAAGACGAATGTTCTTCAGAAAAACATGGTTGGTTGCACAAAGTCCAGCGCACTCGACTTGGTCGATGAGTATTACCAATTGCTCATGATAGCGACAGTGGAGAGTACTTCGAGCTGGAAACTCGGGGAGTAGCTGATGATGAATTAAGGGCTGTCAAATGCACTAGCAATATTTGATCTTGTAACGCAATTGTTCAGGCCCCACCAGGCGTATGCACAAACTACATTGACGACATCTTCGTCTACATTCGTTCGGGCACCGGAGGACAGATGAGGAAAAACACATCGTTCATTTGAGAGCGGTGCTCGAGTGCATGCGCACGAATAAGCTGTATGCTGATGCCGATAAGTTCATCTTCGGCGCGAAAGAAATCCCCTATTACGGTGCTCCATTAGGAAGCGTGGCTATCGAGCGGAAGGTCAAGGCCAATATGAACTGGTCGATTCCAGATATCCGGAAGGACTTGCTTAAGTGGCTTGGCCTCGCCAACTACTTGCACATGTATAGCGTAAATTGTGCGGATATGGCACGACCATTGTCGAATCTCCTTGAGAAAGACACAGGATGGTGTTAAGCCACCGAACATCGGAAGGACTTTGATCAAAGAAAGCCTCCTTTATGCACCAATAATGGCGTTGCCAGTCTCCGATCGTCCATTTGGTGTCGTCTTTGACGCTTCGCACTTTGCAATCAGCTGTGTACTGCTGCAAGCAGACGCCGAGGGGCAAGATTGGGTGATCGCGCTCGAATCTCACCTGCTTAAGGCTGCAGAGAAGAACTACCTAGTCCACATCAAGTAATTACTTGCGATGAAGTATGCACTTGTCAAGTTCAGAGTGCACCTGCTTGGCTCAACGCTGTTTGTGATCTACACAGATCATGCGTCACTACGCATTACGACTAAGTCGCCTCTATTCCAGCAAAGGATGACTAGGTGACTCACTTTCTTCGCCGATTATAGCTTCGAGGTTAAGTATAAGCCAGGAAAGCAGGATACTTTGACTGATGCGTTGTCACGCAGACCGAATTATGAGCTTGCTCATGCCAAGACGGTGACGTCGTCAGTGACGGATTTGATCCGCGCCGCATACGCGGGTGATGGTATGTGTGTAGCGCTGCCACAGGTTTTCGAGAGCAAGGCTTTAGATACGCAGACAACAAATGTCGGCGCGCGCACGGTTACACCAATATTCGCTGAATATCGGGCTCAATGTTATATTATAGCACCGATCGACGGATACGCCACAAATTGTGATTCTTCACGATGAGGGTTAAAAATACCGTATCCAACGTGAGGCCCAAGACACCCCACATAGTGGTCATATCGGTTGTGTGACGACTTACTTCTGTGTTAGTTATCTCTGCCGGTTGCCCAAGCTGTGCAAATGGACGAGCATATATGTGCGCACATGTGAGACGTGTCAAATGGTGGAATCCTCTCCAAATGCGGCGGCGCCGCTGGCCAGTTTACCAGTACCCTCTGCTTGTTGGAAGTCCTTGAGTATGAGCTTTGTTGTTCGGCCTGCCGAAGGGCTTAGCGGGCAACACGGGTGTTGTGATCTTTGCGGACCGTTTGAGCAAGATGGCTCATTTTGCAGCAGTGCCGGGCACCATCGACGGCGACGCTGTTTGTCGATAGTGTCTTTCGACAACATGGACTCCCGGAGTCAATTGTCTCTGACAAAGACCACGCTTCAAAGGGAGAGTTTGGTCGACAATCTTAAGGGGGCTGGGCATCAAGTTGACAATATCAACAGCGGACCATCCGCAGACCGGTAGGCAGATTAAGCGCGTTAAATGCGTCATTGAAAACGTTCTTCGCAGCGTCTGCGCTAAGATGCTGAAGCGCTAGAGCACCATGCAGTTTGCTCTGAACAATGCAGGGCATTATTTTACCGGCTACACGCCGTACTACATGAACGAGCTTGTTTATCCTCGCGTCCCGCTGACGGCGCCATCCGATGGCTTAGGACTCGGTGGGTTGGAATGGCCAAACGGCTAGCTGATGCCAGCTGCCTTACTGTCCGGAAAGAAGTCGATGACTTCCTGTCTACCAGACTGAGTACGTTCGCGATGCGATGGCTGAATGCCAAGACATGTAGACAAAATATGCAGACGGGTGAAGCAAAAGGAATTTGAGGTCAGAGACCTGGTTTTATAAATGGCCTATTTATACATGCAGTCTTTGCTGTATTTAAGACGAAGCTCCGTTTACGATTTTTCTGACCGTTTAAGATCGTGGTCAAGCGAGGCCTTGTGTATACACTAAACTTTTCGAGAAGGATGCACACTTGCCCAATGTTCTATGTGGGTCTCGAGCAAGTGAAGGCGAAAGAGCTGGCGCCGCGGCGGCGCCCAAAGGCGCTCGGCCACCCAAAGATTTAACGGCGTCAGGCGCTCCACCGTCGCACGAAGTGACGCATTCGTCTGCTCAACGGCTAGGAGCCGCTCCGACACAGCGCGATAGTCCTCAATGCGAGGCAGTCGGCGCTCAAGGCTCTCGAGGGCTTCCGCACAGCTGTAAGCAACCTCGGCAAGATGCTCAGCGGAGTGTCGATGACGACACTCCGTTAAGAGCTCAAAAAGCATCGCGAGTCACCAGAGCTAGTCAACGCTTTTGGCCGATCAAACCTTATCCCCGAAGGTCTTACCGCTAACCATGAGCAACCTGGGTCGGAAGAAATTATCCGTCGTCGACGTTGGCGTCGACAGCTTCTGCTTGAGGTGCTCTAGCAGAGCATTTTCATAGCTCGAAATCGTCTTAAATTGATTCGGGCTCTTGCGAAACACGGTGCTCCACGCTCTCGAGGCCCAGCAAGGACATCAGCTTATTAAGCCCGATCCGCATGCCCTACGGCAAATAGAAGTATTGCCTCATTCTCACAGAGGATCAGTTGTAACGACTCAGGCGTAGATTGACTACGAGTGCTACCAAGTTCAGCGGGGCTGCCGTGGATCTTTGCTTAATGGAAGCTAAGCTAAGGTCGCCGACCATACGTTCTATACAAGAACCAGTACGAGCGTAGCAGATCGCAATCCGCTACTTCCAAGAGTACTCAAACCTTAACCAAGGTAAAGACGCTCTTCGTTCAAATTGAAACTGTATTAAATTGTTTTATTTGCGGCAGAGCCGCCTATATACCCTAGGTTTTCCTGATTGAATAGAAAACCTAATTAATATGTATTACTACTGGCAGTACTACCGCGTAGTGACTGCTATTGACGGTGTAGCCACACCATTGTGCGATTACGACAACTTGTGTAATCCACACCTACGTACAGTCACACAATCTTAAGTGACCCGTCCTTTCATACAACGGAACGTGTAACCCCGTACCACAAAGCCTGAAGCGCGATTAGCAGCCCACGTAAACCACAACCCCTTTCTTTTGAAGATCCTTCAGCTTCATATACCGATATATTGATACAATAGCTATTCGTGATTAAACCAAGGTGCTTGTCAGCTTCGTTCATTGAGCAGTATTTGACACAATTGCGCAAAAATGTGTAAAGTACTTGTACACAAAATCGCATAACATATGCAGCAGGGCTGCCAAAGCTTAGCGCTTGAAGAAGCGTTATTTAGGTCACCGACCTTTTGTTTTATACTTAGAACAAGTACGAGTTAGCGGATCGCAATCCGCTTTCTCCAAAAGTAATTGTTGCCTTCCCAAGGCTAACTGACACTTCGGTTTAAAATCCAAAAACTGATTTCTATTTATTTATTTTTCCTAATTTTAAAGTTAGGTTCTCCGAAATATATAGTCAAATCTTAATACATGCATAACTACTGGCTACCTAGCCACATACCGTATTCTTGTTTAGGTGCAGT
>NW_020189964.1:420822-421507 GCF_900000015.1 Plasmopara halstedii
AGACGATCAGGGCCTGGCAACACCAGTATTGGTGTATGCAGGAGGCTGTCTTTGACCCCATGCTTTCCAATCAAGCACCCTCGAAGGGAATCTTTTTTGCGCCAAAGATGCACTTGTCTGTATTGGCGTACAGTTTGTTAGTGCGCATGCAGTCGAGCACCACTCTTAAATGGACAATATGGTTCTCCTCATCCGTCCTGCCGTGCTCCACACGACTGTGAACGAATATGTCGTCAAAGTATGTCTGTGCATTCGCCCTATGGGGCCTGAACAATTGCGTCATAAGACGATTGAATGTTGCTGGTGCATTTGACAGCCCTTGGGGCATCACCAGCCTCTTCCAGAGCACCCCGCCCGGAGTACTCACCGCTGTCAGCGGAATATCACTCCGATGTTATCTACAACATCCGACGATGAGCTGCTAACCCCGCAGTCTTCGTCCAGTGGATAGCATGCCACTCCACGCACATCTGAAGGGCCGTGCCCAAGATGCCTCGGACTCTGTCCGACCACGCCATCAATGGCATGCAGCGACCGCTTCACAACGAGAGCAGTGCTCAGTGGTTTACGTGCCACTTCACGTACAACACGGCAGGGCTCGACCTTGATGCCTCGGCCCTTGGCCGACATGTCACGCATGACATGCAGCGACTGCCACGAAACTTGAGCAGCGCTCAGTGGTTTA
>NW_020189964.1:421517-433790 GCF_900000015.1 Plasmopara halstedii
GAAGATTCGTGATCATTCTGATGAAAGTCGCGGCAGCGTTCTTCAAACCTTATGGGATCACTCACCATTTCCACAGCATACTAGTGGATGTTCTGACTACAGTCAGTGGTATATCGTTTCGCGCATTCGTGTATGATAGAAATCTATAAACTCGAGTTTAGCTCGAAATTTATTAACAATTTTGCTTAGAACAATTTCCTTTACTAACTACCATCACAGTATAAACAGTGTTTATTTATATATAAACACTAAACACTCTAAACAAGAGTTTGGCTCAAAATTTATTGCTGATTTTACTTAGAACAATTTCTTATATTAACTGCCATCACAATATATACAATGTTTATTATTATATAAACACTACAACCAGCAGTAGCCGTTGCCAAAAGAACAAACCATTGCAACTGACGAGTTCTTTGCACAGTGACAGAAGGCTGGTCACGTGCGTGAGAGAATGTATCCGCATTGCACTCCAACCTTCTGTGTGAAGAAAGCCATAGGTGGCTGCCCATTGTTCACGCTACAACAAATCGAGCGATGCAACCATGCCTGCCCAGACCCCAGTTCCACGCAAGGATATGATTCTTGATGGAATGGTTGGCAGTTTTATTTTCAGTGCGATTGATCTGAAAGATAGGATGCCCAGAGACCAGTATGTCCAATCAGGTACAACTCGCTCTGTAACACTTGCCATCGACAGAATTATCTGGCAATGAACATCATAGAAGGTCAGCTAGGCTGAACTTTTGACCGATAAAGGAGAGCTCTGAGAGTGGCGAGACGGGCTATTCCGCTCAAAGATTCTACAAAGATCACAAAATTGGAAATACCAAAAGCGCCGTCTAGGAGACTAGACAGAAGGCCATACTTAAGCACCCCGATACTCTGATGGAGCCTTACGGCAGCCTACGGCAGCCAAATTCACCGATGCAAATTGCTTATGTTTATCTCTTTGGCACTTTTCGAAGGAGCACATATGATTGAACCCACTTATGCTTAGACATTGCGTTCACCAAGCCTACTGTAAGCTTTCTTTCCAAGGTATTCTTCGAAAAAGTATCATGATCCTTGTACAGTATCAGAGCAAATAGTCTTCATCATGTAGTATCACCACATGTAAGTCAATTCTATAATATAGCTTACTGCTGACCAAGTATTACTGATGCATCGACATTGAAGGTAAGATTTAAGGCGTCCGACAGCGCAACATGCGAGTTATCTACCCCATAAGCTGTGCGCAAGGCCTCAACGTGATTAAAATGACAGACGACAGTTCAAAGTCGGGAAATACAACAACATGTCTGTCAGCAAGCTATTCTGTTTATACATTATCTCAGACATTGATATTTGACAAAGGGCCATAATCATCTCGCCATTCTCTGTGTAACGATATCGCTGTGTGCATTGTCACATGATTTGGATCTATACCAAATGTCTATGAGCCAAGCAGATGTTCACTGAACTTTAAGTGAGCATAATTTATAGTCAATAGCCCCTTGTCGAGATTGATGTGGCTTTTATCTGACTTTTTATGCTGGCAATGTTCAAATATAGTTACGAGTCTGTGCGTATTGCCATCTGCTTGGAGAAAAATATAATAACGGACAAAGGATGAAGAATCACAGAGGACATGAAATCGCCGGTATAGATTTGATAGAACTATAATTAAGACTAATATTTTTTTTGCAGAGCCGTGAAAGTACCTCTTCGGTCGCACTCTTCACCATCAGGTATTCTTTTCAAAAAGACTGGTTAGGATCGGTGCCATGTCGGAATAATTTGCACTCTGCTTGTGCTGGTGGTTGCCCTGAAGCTACCCTTCAAGGCAGTAGCGCTAATAAATCTACATTGGCTTTGATCGTCGCGGGATCTGCCAGCAGGCTATGCTATCCAATAAAGCATTCGGATTTTGCCAGCGTCGCCGGCACACTTGCCGGCGATTGATTAGTAGCCTTATTATGCGCATGCCCTCGATCACTGCTAGCAAGTAATTGATATGGATGTATATACCTTATTCCTCCCACTGCATGTCTAATGACAAATATTTCGTCGATAAAGTTGTATCGTTTGGCCTTTTCAGCCGAGTGACCGGACGAAAAAATGTCACTAGTGCGTTAGCTACTCCCTAGGAATCATAACTAGCCACTATCAGAGAGTCACAATCGGAGTGCTCAATGCGATGAAGTGAACATCACTGCCTCTCACAAGCCGTTTTTAGTACCCTAGGTCGCAAGCACTGAGCGAGAGCAAGGCACCATGCTGATCGGCAGCACGTCCAATTTTGAGAATCGGCGTGTGCACCAAAAGCATGCACTATTTATAACTTGTCGTAGGCTCTTCTGATTTGCAAAATTTTACTCTTCCGAACTATCCAGCTTCGTGCTTCGCTTAGAATAGCGTCTATGACGTTAACCTATTTCCAGAGTAATGCTCATTGTCTTAGAATACAGAATTTTGCTGTGAGAACCAGTCATTCAAATTGCATTTTTTGATCCGAAAGCAACACGAATGGTGGGTAATTTGTCGCAGCTTCATAGTCTCTTCCTAGCAATGGATTATCAAATTTGTAGGACTGCGAGGATTGCTGCGTTGCCCCTCGCGATCAGTGTTTTTTAATGTCTTCGACGACGAGCGCTTCCGTCACGGATGATGAGCTTAGCTCCTCCATCAGCACCATTTTAGTGACCTCAGCTGCCTTGTTACCATTTGCACCATATAGTTAGTGCTTTGCCCGCCGGGATCTTCTACCGGGTATTTTGAGGATAGAGTAACAACCTCTATGACTACTCTGGTTATACCGTTCACGTTACAGTAACAATTTGTGCCACAAAGCCTTGGAGCTTCGCTACTCCGAGCGGTGGGCATATCACACAAGCTATCGCAGATTTATGCTCGAGCAAAAACCGGGTCGAAAGCGTTTTACATTCTTCTCACATAGCTCCAATAAAAGTAACGTGCTTGGCACCCAATGCCTTCAATATTTTTTTGATCCCTGGTTTACGGCGCCCCAACCACGCTGGAGATAAGATCGAATTTTTGATCCAAATATAGGATAAGACAACGTTTCCTGCTGTCAAATCCTAAATGTTCACAGGAAAGCTCAAAAGCCCTTCAACATATCATCCCGCGAATGGGTATCCTTTCCGCATTTTGCCATCATCAATACCTCTGCGTACTGTCAGATGTTATTGACAATGGCACGTCAAATATAAATTACACGACGCTTTGGAATATGTCAGACTGCCAGCGATGTGGGCATGACCAGGACATTGTTATTGTCAGCCAATAGCCTTTAGCTGTAAGCCCTATTAACTCCTTAAGGAAAGCGCTTCCTTTAGGACTGGACATCTTGAAGTACGATCTAACAAGGCAAAATAAGCGCAATCCTTTTCTAGTATGCGCAGAGTGGCCTACTGGCACACAGTATACCGCAAGACGTTCGTCAAATATTCTGCGTGAGGTCTCGACCCTTATAATAGCCAATCAAACGGAAGCTCAAACGTTTGGTACCGTCGTAGATTTAGGATATGCGAGATTGCTCAGCAGCTCTGCTGCTGGGGTCTCTCTCTTTTCCTTCATCATTGCTAAATTCGTCGGTTTTTCTTCGACCCTGAACTTCCCCCTGTTGTTCTCAAACCAACCCTCGCGATAAGAGTTTGTACTCTTTATTCAATGCAACATCCGTCGCAATCTCAAAAACGTGGAAGGCCTGGTTTATGCCGAAACGAGTTATCGATATTTCGTAAAGATAGTAATTTTTCGCCTAGCTGCCGCTATATAGGTGGTGAAAGCTGTCAACTATTTGACGTAATTTCCTAAATCTCGCATCTCGGAGTGGAAAATCTGAGTCTCAAACGCGAGCGATACTTCTTACTAGGTGGTGCGCACACTCATGACATCTCGTTTGAGCACATTTCGAGTCGGAAACGCCTCTTCTAGAAGAACAGTGCGCTAATGCTCATTCTCGCGCGCGGCCTCCTAGCTTTAAGGCCGCTTGCGCAAAGCACTACTGCTTCATCTAGGGCATGGTCAAGTTCGCCGCCATCTCAGCTTGTATTGTCTGCATATATTTATTGCTATCCGTCTGTCCTCAACAATCAAATTTTAACATAAGCGGTGTCATGGCTGGAGTCAGTTGTACTTCTAATGACACTATGTGAATGGCGAAACTAGGAAAGTATAACCAGCGCATTCTCAAAGCCGATCCGCGTCCTCAGGCAAGCAATTTTTGCTATTGAAACATTGCTCGCTACTGCCCTTGTCTGTTCGATATCGGCGAGAGACAAATGCTTACCAAGGATGAGTAGATATCTTGGGGACAGCTACTCGAAGACGTCGTGATTGTACTTGACCAGCAACAATGCTTCGATAATTTTTCGTCGGACTGGCGACTAATGTTCTCAGGTGCAACGGGCGTTGACGTTCTCTTGCATGAAGGACGCTTCGGCTTGTCAAGTTTGCGTAAATAAAACACAGTGGTCGAGTCCGTACGGTTCGCCCAGAGCAGAAACGAGAGATTTTGAGTCCGCCATGTGCTCAGGTTGCGTTTGTACTTAAAGAGTGGCATATATTTAACAAAATGTCTAATCTAAACACGTAGTAAATGTATTTGTTTAACAAAGCTTAGTAATTAAGCCGTGTGCTCTGCGCAACGTGGGCTAATAGCCTGCGCGTTCCGCGGACCTCTTTTGGCGAAGCAGTGTTACGTTGATATTACTCTTTGCACAATTATGCAATGTGTAGATTTAGTATAATACAGGATCCATCAATCACACGTGTCTCTATCAATTCAGCGGTATGTAAGGATACAGTCCAATGCAAATCGAATATGATTTTTTGCGAAGAAATGTCAAATCTCAATTGGCGCAGTGTGTCTGAAAATGAGTCTCTATTGTTATCGCGGAGTCAAAATTGATTAGATCTTGATCTAATGGAAGCGACACCATGTTTGATTTGGTGAGGCTCACAGCTCAGGATTGTTGGTTGGCAACACCAGCGTCCTCCACATCATGCTATTAAGTAAGACGCGCAACTGCCAAATTAGTATGCAGTAAGCATAGGCGTTTAAAATGCCTACGTCGAGACACCAGAGCTCACAATTTCAGGGCTTTCTATGCCCTTTGTATAATTTAAACCTTTGGCAGCGATTTTCGCACTATTAATACTAAACTGAATTTGAGATACAGTCTCGTCTAAGGTGGAATTTGTGAGACATGGATCAACTTAAAATCGAAAACATCAAAGGCTACACGCTTGTTGTGATGGAGCGTTGATGCTTTATAGATACAGCTTATCTGGAAGCAAGTCCTCCTATTGCAAGGGTATCAAGCTGCGATAGCCTGGGTTTAAATCGTGGAATCGCTCGAAATATTTGATAGCAGTGCTGCTACAGCCTTGAGAAAAGATAAAAAAACTGAGTGAGCCGCAATCTCTAGTGTATAATCTCGTCAGTCCAGCGGGAATCAACCATGAAGCGGCCTCCATGAGCTGTGAATCATGCGTTTGATTTGGCTTGGAATATCGTTAGCGAAGCATTTCCTGTGTAGAGAGGAAAGTGTGAGATGAAAGTAGCGAGGTCGCTACTAGAGATCTATGTCATGATATGACGGAACAGTTGAAGCAGCAATGTTGAAAACCGTGCCCACCCTATGATGTTTATGGGTTTGTGATAAAAATGTATACAGCTGAGCATGAAGTGAATGAGGTAGCTCGAGAGGATCTTCACCTCTCAAACATACGAAACTATTGATAAAGCTCCACGAGTCATGCGTTGAGAGAAAAATCACGTGACGGTGAGACCTGTACCATGTGTCATGAATTAGTCCACATTGCGCATACTTGATAAGCACGAGATGGTGAAAAGAAATCTATCACAGGTAGCTCCCATTTCAAGTAGCTTGGCAAAACTTTAACGTAATTTCCGGACCCTTATCATGCGAACACGCGGTGAGCTATCTGTTAAACGTCATTTACGCGTTTTATTGCGCATACTCAAAGGTTTTGATGGGAGAAAGTGAATTCTTTTATTTGTATTAACATTCACTGGCAGATAGGCTGACTGTGAGTGGCCATTTATGCGGGCTTATAATGCGCCAAAGTCAGCCATCGTTTCGGCGCAAGCAAGGATTTTATTAAGTACGTACTACACAGCAATATTGTTCTCGACCTTGTTGATGGATAAAACTGTCTGCTGATTAGAGAAACTAGCGTCGTCTCACTGCGGCAAATGGGAAAGGCGGGATTCTCTGGGAATGGCTAGTGATGATCGGCTACCCGATGCATCTTCAGCCGTCTGGTGATACCACTGTTTAGACCGCATTGTGCATCGACACAGATCTGTTTGACGACATGATCAACAGTCGTGTATTGGACGGAATGACTGTTAGAGACAGCTTCATTAAGCACTAGCGAGCAGTGCTCAAGTGTCTAATGTGAGATATGATATGAGCTTGAATATGCTGTTTGCCAACAGATACAAGTGTGTTTTCGGCGCTGGCAAAATTCTAGGATCGTTCTTCAAGACATATCACGCGAGATTTAAAACTATCCTAGATCGGCCATGACGGTTTTATAAAAGATTTCATGAAAAAGCTCGGCTGGCCATTACTTGCACAAGTATAGTGCAAATTGAAATGATATGGATTTTTACAATTCTTACTAAAGGTATCTTCAAAAGCATCAACGAGCTGGAGGATAGACAGCCTTCAAACTTGTAAAAGAGTCCTTAGAGTATTTCCAATTATCACTTTTTCGGGACGAATACGAATATTTTGGGTCGTCTATGACGCTTTGACCTATAGCTTAGGATATTCGTTACTCAAGCAGATGCCAACAAGCATAAACGCTTAACAACATTTGAGTCTCTTCGGCTTCAAGTGGCCGAGAGATTAGTGACAAGGAGCTACTTGCTGCGCAGTATGCTCTTGCCAAGTTTAGGATATAAAAAGGCTGGGCCATAAGCCATCTGTGATCAAAACAGAGAATGCGCTGTCATGCGTCGCGAAACAATCACCACGTTTATCGTATGGCAAAATGGAGTACAATTTTTTATGGATATAAGGTTATTAGACGGGTCAGCTTGATGTGGTGGCGAACAGGCTTTTGTGTCGCCCCGACTATATATTTACAAATCTTGCTGTATTACATCACTGATCCACACAACATTAAAGTGTGGTGGTTCATGACGAGGACCCCACACATTTTTTGTACAAGGCACATATTGTCACCTTATCAGGCTGCATTGAAAGAAATGAAAGACGTTCGATTCAGTACTGGTGTTTTAACATGTATAAGCAGTTAGGAGCAGTGTGCTTTACAGATGAAATGCTCGGACCGTTGGCTAGTCTGCAAATGACATCAGGTCATCCAGAAGCCTTCAAATAACTTGTTTAGTACATTTCGGCATTGTCCCCTTTGGAGGCTGTCTGGTCAAGATGACTTATCCTGCTGCTGTAAGCAATAACGTTAGCGGTAAGGATAGCTCATAACTGTTACCTTTCAAATTTTTCGCTTACATGACCTGCCGGATACTATTCTTTTGTATCGAGAAATGCACTATGTAATTTATAGGCGGAGATTGTTTAGGGTGTTACGGACCTGATTGTAATGTTAAATCACCAGATTTCTGCGTACAGATAGTCAGATAGAACCTATTGACCGCGTGGTATTGGCTATGAAAATACTGCGGTGGTGAAGCGAGCTTGCCCCACTCATTGGAATTGCAAAATAACGCTGCACATGCCTCTACGGGCTTTACAACATTTTCTGTACAAGATCTAAAAGATTTCGCGCTTATTAATGTCACCGCGAATTGATATTGAATTTGGTGGGGGGGCTTGCTTCTAAAATTACATTAGCTAATTTTTGCGCGATTTAGTACTAAGCAACATCGGGAGTTACACCTTTACAAAATTGAGCGTCAAGCGTAAAATTTGCTTCGTTATAGTTTCGTGCCAGAACGTGCAATTCCAACAATCAGTTGCAAACGACCGACAGGAAAGCACGTTTATTTTTAACGGGTGAGTAGATTTTATGATACACTGAAAATTTGCCCAATCATGCAGTGCGCGCAGTATAATAAAGACTTAGCCACACTCTTGCTATGTTGGGCTTTTGATGGTAAGGGTTACGTGCTCCACTGTTTGCAAGTTCTAAATAACGTTGAACTCTCACCGCCATCCTCGACCTAGCCGTTACGAACTTTTCGAAGCGAAGTACGCTGTCTCAAACAATTCTCAGCATTCCTCGCTTATTATGCGATCCAATTCAAAACCGTCTAATGTGCCTCAAGCAACCGGTACGATTCCGCATCGCGGTGAGCAAAAAATAGCCGCACCTTGAGAAGCTAGGACAGTGTCAATGTGCAGCCATATCAAGCGAGCGCACGTGTGCCAGCATAACAAAGTCGGCCTCAGACAGAATAGCTTAATGATTGAGAGATGGTGGTCCGCCACCACGTGGAAACAGTAAACTGGCAAGCTGACAAGGGCTTTCAGCAACTATTAAGGCACCCGAAATACCTTACGGCAATGAGATCACGGAAGAGTAGACTTCAATGTCAGCAAGGTATCCCCAACGTCGTTGTCACAGATGACATGACATCGCGTTTATGTTACCTGCAGTAAGAGAAACATGGTCGTGCAGCACAACGCGCTTCCCAAAGCGAGGTTTTTGCTTCTAGTATTAAACCCAGTCAGCATCTATACTGACAAGATTTTGACGATGAGCGAAGCGGTTTAAAGCAAGAACCGGAGGAGCTGAATGTCCACTTTGACGTAAAAATTCGAATTGTCATTCCCAAAATAAGGCCGTAAATAACGCTCTAGTCGGTCGCCTTCCTCACTGAGCTAGCTTATAGGCTCGGAAGACGAGTGAAGTAACGTGTTCTTTACAAGTGCGCAAATTTGCTTGAAAACCGTTTGGTATTTTCACCTATTCTAAAAATTCGGCGGTACCCAGCCGCTACTGCTGTAGACGTATGGCTCTACTAACAACACGCATCGTGAATAATCAAGCTCGAATCGATTTTTGGACCACTTTCACAATTTGTTTGAACAGAGTACCTAGCTTGTAATGGCTTCTCTGCGGCGCAACAGGCGACCATCGATGGATTGGATCCATAAAACTACTAAGTCTAAAGCGAATACGTCGAAAGAATCTGCAACTATAAATTCAAGCACAGCTCGCTGAGATAGGTTCTGTTCGCTAGTAACAAAATGTACCCAGTTGTGAGCTCCGCCGTGACAATCCTTCCCAATGGGAGGTAACGCGGAGTGTGCATCTCGTGCATTGAGGTAGAGAGCAGCTCCTATGCAGGGAGATTCTCCTAGACGGGATGTAGCTTGCCTGTATAGTCTTTAATGAGGGCACAGGTGTTTTGTCCGAAATGTAAAAGTCACTGTGACCTCTCTTCTAGAAACACCCATCCACGTCACCGGTATGACCAGCAGGTCTTTTTTAACGGAGTTACACGTACCATGGTATGAAAGAGTGGGTCACACAAGATGGTGTGACCGTACAAAAATGTGGATTACACAAGTCGGTGTTATCACACAATGGTGTAGCTATCCCGTAACAAGAAGCCACCATGTGACGGGGCTGCCTGAAGTAATGCATACTAATTAGAGTTTACTTTTTTTTTTGGTATTACTATTTTATTAGGAGAAGCTAAGCTTTTAGATAAAGGCGGCTCTGCCGCAAATAAGCAAATAAATACAGGTTTAAATTCAGAGCGGAAGAGTGTATTTGCCTTGGTTTAGGTGCTGGGTACTCTTAGAGGTAGCGGATCGTGATCCGCTACACTCGTACTGGTTCTAGTATAGAACGTAAGGTTGGTGATCTGAGTAAGCTTTCCCTAAGCAAAGAGCTACGGCAGCCTCGCCTCCGAGTCGGGACTATGTTTCTCCCTTCACGTCGGAAATCGCTTCCTCGTCGCACAGGCGTGTGTGTTGTGTTTGAGGATCTGTTTGTGAACAGCACCTTTTTACATAATACATCGAGTGCTTTTCAGATCGAGCTGGCTCGTAGAGCCGATTAGTGTTATTTAAAGCAAAGGACCTCATCAACGAAATCGAAGGACGTCATAGACGCCTTCTTCCGCTTAAATACGAAGCGAGTTTGATGAGAGAGAGACATATGTTTCCTTGCCATCCCCAGATTCTCGGGTCAGAAAGGCTATCGGCACGTTGGGAATAGTTCTTCCATGCTCATTATTAGTTGATGAAGCCGCATCTCATAAACAAAGACCAAAATCTTGAAAGGATGTGCGATTGAGTAGCATGGTCGGTTGCATTCTCTTTTGTGCTTTTATCATGTTGGTAAGTACTCTGACTGCACAGAAGATACAGCGAATTCCCTATTACAGTGGCAAGCACTCCGAGCAGGATGTTCTGGGAGCAGTTTTGCAAAAGGGACTGTTTTTCGCACTAACGACGTTCAATCAGGCCGTATCGAACCAATGTGAAAGTCAAAGTCGACCATGTATTTGCTCAGAGTCGTTCAAGGCCCTGAAAGGCAGATGTGAAGGACCAGAGAAAAACTAGTTAGCGGTACTCGAGAGTATAAACTACAAAAACTGTCGGCCAGAATTGACCAGTGAGATTCGGCGCCAACAGTTCTGAACTGCCAGATAAGGGTTCATGTACTGCAGCAAACGCCGCAAAGATCAAGACCTTTGGAGATGGGCAAGAGTCTTCGATCCGGATGAAATGATGCCTGGCGAGTTACTTGCACGAGGACAGTGCAAATGATGCCGACATATCACGGCACCTCACCGATATCTTTTGAATGGATATTTAGTGTGTGTGAAGGACAAGACGTTTCGAAAACAAAAAAGGTTCATTTTGATCGACTGCGGCCACACAGCTGGAATCGGCAGTCTGGCCGAAGTGCCACACATGCGACGAGGGTATATTATTGCGCGAATAATGATATTTGTTAGAACACCAAAACATAGCGCTGACCGAGCATCGAACAGTCATCCGTAATTAAATTTTTATTTATAAATTCCACCACACGCTAACTGTCAAAAGGGTCAGTCCTACGATACAGCAAGCCTTTTTATTTATGAAATTCCACCACACGTTAACTGTCAAAAGGGTCAGTCCTACGATACAGAAAGCCTTTTTATAAAAAGTATTGTTGAGAGCGTGCTCCAAGCGCTCCGATAAAGCAGCACTCAATTTCAAAGCCCTTCCTGTCTTCCAAAATTTTCAGCAGCGCAGCACACATTGTGTCATACCCATATGCTGTGTGTATTGCCTCATCTATTGGCAACGTCCTTATTGTGACATGCGTCACTTCATAGTGGGTCAACGCGAATGGGCATTCAAATCCGAATCAAGCCGATCCGGCTCAAACCCTACTTCAAATATAACTCGGCAATGATTTATGACTAACTTACCATTCCTGTGAACGTCGCTGTGTGCAGCGACGCATGTGACTTTAACAAACACAACGGCTTAGACTGCACCAGACCGGTACACCTTGAAGCTGATATAGGCTTGTTCTATTTCAATCCTTTTGCAAACTAAGAGATGCTTTTCTACCGCTTACTGCTGACGTACACAAAAGCAATCACTCGTTCATACCGATCGAAGTTAAGCACAGCCTATGGTGAATGCCAAAGTAGATGATTAGTCCAGTAATACCGACATTGTGGAGTCGTCGATTGTGTCTAGAACCACGCCAAATAAGCCTTCTTGCTCATCCAGTCGACGAATGCCACGACTCTCGCGTTGCCTGTCGAATCTTTCGGCAGGCAAAACACAAAGCTCAAACTCATTAACTGCCAGCACCCAGTGGGTACCGGTAAGCTGGGCAGTGGCGCAGCCGCATTTGGAGATGGTTTCACCCGTTGAGACGTCTCACACGTGCGCGCATAAGTGCTCGTCCATTTGTACAGCTTGGGCCGCCAATAGTGGTGACTCACAGAGTTGTACGCTTTCTCACGATCGAGATGACCACTGAGTGGCGTGTCATGAGCCTCATAGAGGATGCGGTATTTCAAATCCTTATAATGAGGAACCACAATATGTGGTGTATCTTTTGAATCGGTGCTAAAATATAGCAAATCGCTAATCAACGAATATCGGTGCAATCGTGCAAGCAATCTTGATGACAATTTCGTGTCCGACTTTCCAAACTCCTTGCTCCCTAGAGCCCTTAGCAACGCTACACACATCCCATCACCCGCATACGCGGTGCGGAATAAATCCGTCACAGACGACGTTACAGTTGTAACACGAGCAAGCTCATAGTCTGGTCTGCGTGACA
>NW_020189964.1:433800-434369 GCF_900000015.1 Plasmopara halstedii
AAGATGCACTTGTCCTAATTGGCGTACAATTTGTTCGTGCGCATGCACTCGAGCACCGCTCTCAAATGGACGATGTGGTTCTCTCCATCTGTCCTCCCGTGCTTCGCACGACTATGAACGAACATGTCGTCAAAGCATGTCTGTGCATACGCCCTGTGGGGCCTGAACAACTGTGTCACAAGACGATTAAATGTTGCTGGTGCATTTGACAGCCCTTAGAGCATCACCAGCCACTCCTAGAGCATGCCGTTCGGAGTGCTCATCGCTGTCAGCGGAATATCACTCGCCCGCAAGAGCAATTGGTAGTATCCATCTACCAAATCGAGTGCACTGTAGGACCGAAGGCGGGTCCTTGGAGACGACTTCTTGCCATTGCTGTACCAAAGGATAGTAAGGATCTAAGGGATTCCGTAGGATCGACAATCTACTTCGTGCGTGCAGCACTCTCTTGGTGTCCTCCAAGACAGCTTCATCTAGAAGCAATGACGAGTTTGTCTCCTCGTCCGGTCGTACAATGACCACCTCGGCCAAATCGCCTGCCTTCAAGGCACTGCCGAAATCTTCAAGGG
>NW_020189964.1:435337-435725 GCF_900000015.1 Plasmopara halstedii
GCATAAGCTTTACATTGTACATATAAAAAAATCTCATTTTAGCTTAGTGATAGAGGTGGGTTTCTCGATTGAGGGCTCCATCCCTCAAAGGATAAAGATTAAGCTACGCTGGATTCAGGGTTCAAAGTCGGTTCACTCACCCCTCGTTCTATGGACCGTATCTTATCACGACAAAGTAAGTGCTAAAAATGGTGAATTACGACGACATTACCACGGTAGCATTAGGACAAGGACATAAGAACGTTAGACACCTTTCCATTCTGAATATTACAAACACTTCCTTAAAATGATTCAATTTAGATGTGACAATCCTAACACAAATTGTAAGGCAGTACAGTGTATGAAACAAATTCTGATAACTCACAGCAAGCACTCAAACCATTTAACT
>NW_020189964.1:435735-435918 GCF_900000015.1 Plasmopara halstedii
CCCGAAGTGCCGCACGACAGTGCCCATTCTCGCGCTCGACCACCAAGCCTTGAGATGGCTAGCGTTACGCGCTGTTGCTCGGTCTGGAGCATGGCGGATGCGATGGCCATCTCGACTTCTCTCACCCAGAGCAGGAGATTCTCTCCATCCCTCCCCTCAAAGACCTTAACGCTCACCATGAGC
>NW_020189964.1:435928-436099 GCF_900000015.1 Plasmopara halstedii
ATGACACCAACCCTTTCAAAGGCATCAAAGTGACCTGGCGCGTTGTCCAACAGCAACAAAACGCGACGACCAGTTCGCTTTTTCACGTCAGGATAAAAAACGTCGTTAAACCGTTTCCAACACGTGTCAACATCCATCCAGGCTTTGGTTTGATTGAAATACTTCAGAGGC
>NW_020189964.1:436109-436266 GCF_900000015.1 Plasmopara halstedii
AATATTAACAGCTATATCAGTCGCAATGCTGATCACCACGCTATCCGCGGCTGCTGTAATGAAACCTTTTCAAAGCAGTCTACGACATTGCTGTTAATACGCAATGCTGATCACCGCGCTATCAGCGGCTGCTGTAATGAAACCATCGCAATGCAGT
>NW_020189964.1:436276-436377 GCF_900000015.1 Plasmopara halstedii
CGATGCAAAATTGTCGATAATCTCTCCCATAAAATCTTCTTCATCTTCGTTGCCAGAATCTTCCAACGTCATGATCTCCGCTTTCTTGAATGCATTTCTGA
>NW_020189964.1:436387-436501 GCF_900000015.1 Plasmopara halstedii
AATACGTTTGAGTCCTGACTTCCTCAGACATTAAATTGCATCGGCTTTGTATTGTCTCCCTGTTCTCCCAGGTCTTCCTGATTGCACCTTCGCTGACGCCATATTCTCTCGCCA
>NW_020189964.1:437047-437111 GCF_900000015.1 Plasmopara halstedii
GAGAAATGCATTCAATTTCACCAACCGAAAAAAGATAATCTTCCGAACACTCTTCACTCCGAGC